>NC_068360.1:33557490-33823616 GCF_020536995.1 Dreissena polymorpha
GATGATGCTTATGATGATGACGACGACGATGCTGCTGCTGATGATGATGGTGATGATCATGAAGCTTCTACTGCTGCTGTCGATGATAAGGAGGAGATGGATGATGAAGACTGCTACCATTGGACGAGAATAGCCCCATCGGTTTCACCGTGATTGCCGTGTCGTTCATCGATACCAATGACGACACACACGTTCACATTATAGATGTCCTCGTTCTTCCAGATGATCAACTTGACGTGTAAATTTTTCTTTTGTCGTTGTATTTGACTGCTCTGGGTTCATGGTAAACGTTCCTTTACCTGTACTAAAAAAATCGATATATTTTTTTCAAAGTAGCTTAATATTTTAAGCTATCGTACTTTATGAAGTTATAATCGTTATTTGTCGTTTAAATACATCCCATGGTTGTTCGTTCAATTATATGTAAATTTTAATACAACTTTGTCTGTTTTTGAGTTGTTAGATTTTTTATGAACGTGTACTGCGTTTTTGTATTTAGTATGAAAAAAGTAAACTGTAGATCGCAAGTTTAAAAATTAATGTACTCTATAGTTGATTTATGACATAACATAATATTACACACAATTCGCACAAGAAGCTGAAGAGTAGTGGAGACTAGAGCCACAACATTTCAAGACGCTTCGACAGTCTGCTTTGCATACCATAAAATTAACAAAATTCAAAATTGGATTTAACGGAAACAGTGGTTGGGACTTAATTGCCTTAAATCGCTTATGTGAGTGGTATATCAATAGTCGAAGATCTGACCTCTCGACCTGGTTTAAGATTACTCGTCACAACGTTTTTAATTTGGCCTGCATATGTTCAATTGCGACTTAAACCATTATAGTTGTGGCCATTTTTTAAGAGGAAAATAACCTTTTTATATAGGATTTTACCTGTATACCCAAAAGTTTATGAGCAACAGCCCTTCAACTTACCACAGTTGCTCTAAATCATCTTGGGCTTAGAAACATACAAGACCAATGACCCTAGTACAGGCAAGGTCAAGGTCACACTTTGAGGTCAAGGATCAAAAGATGATAATTTTTTCATAATTTAGCCATTATTTCACTATGCATCAAGGGATTCTGTAATAACTGGTACAGGTAAGACTCGGGTACCTAGGGTCAAGGTCACACACTGATGTTAAATGTTGTAAATTGATTAAATATGCATTATTTTATAGAGTTCTACCGCAAATCAATGGATTTGCACCCGTTCATAAACAAAATTGATTTGACGGAGGATATTAAATTCGGAAATTAATATAAATTCGCTTGTTATTTTATGACTGGCATGAATTAGGACTGAATTATGGATTGTTTAGCTCAGAACAATTTATTTCAGCCCAGAACAATTTATTTTAGCCAAAAATGTTGAAGAACAAATGGGATTGAATTGAGGCTGATAGAGGCTAAAAATGAAAATGAGCCGAACGATTTGTTTGGCTGAAATGGGATGGTTTTCGGGGCTAACTTTTTGAAAACAATACATAATTTCATGAAGTGGCAGCAAATTTAAGATAAAGAACCATAACTAAAAAAAATCCACATCACAATTGAATTTAACAGATTTGATGCCACATACTTAAGATGATCGCAAACAAGCTTTCGAAACTTTCTATGATGACTAACCCGAAGGGGGCTAATAATAATCAAACATTTGATGACCTCAAAAACATCCTGATCTGCAGTTACCTCTGAGCACAGGCAAATGCCGCCAATAAAGGAAGCTTAAGCATGCTATAGGCAGCCTGTGGATCATCAACAGAAACAGCATCGGGAACTTCACAATGAATTCAAAAGAATCAAGAGTTTATGACGTATTAGTATTATTGAAATAAAATATACAAAGTATCTTGCTTAATAGAAATGTATACCGAACACTATTGCACTAGGAAACATGTTTGGGCAAAGACAAATCCACTTTATGTTCTCAGAGGGGGTAATCACGTCCATGCCGAGACCGTTATTTTCGCCGTTTAATACCTTTTATTACTTTTGTTTCATTATACATTGACGCTCACTTTCCAGCCATATCAGTAATCATGTGAGTAGCGTTTATTTCGTATTAAAATTCGCTTTATTTCTCGACTCTACTCCCCGCAAATTTTCTTAGTGGAGCATTAATTAGGTCATCCCGCTAAGAAATTTCGCAGTGAGTAAAGTCGAGATAATGAGCGAATATAAACACGAAATAAACGCTAGTAACTTTCTTGCTGATAAGGCTAGAAGGTGAGCGGCATTTGAACAATTAATACAAGTAATAAAGGGTTTAAAACGGCGAAAACTACCTGCCTCTGCATGAACGTCGCCATCTTGACTATCACGTGATTACCCCCTCTGGTTCTACTGTGGACAAAAAGACAAATGGCCATAGTTGGTGGTAAATGACAAGTTCCTTTCTTCACGATCATCAGAAATCCATCAATCACTTAAAACGACATTGTAGATTCTGAACATCTTAAATAGTTTAAAAACAGACTCACGGCTATAATTCAGCCTAAATTGGTCGAACAATTAAGTTCTTCTTACGATCATCTACACATGAAGGCTGACTTCTTTATCAAATCCTAGCTGCAAATCGTTCAATGTTCAAGAGCTCATAAATCCATATATACTAGTAGTTTGAAGAAGAAATCATAAGAACAAATGTTCAGACCAGTTTCAAAAATATTGAGCAGTAAATGTAGTCCTAAGAATGTTTAAACGCCTTTGTTTAAATAAGACCTAGAATCTGACTACGTGGTCCTATTATGAACACTTCCTTGATATAATGTGTCATCAAGAGTGTTAAAACGCCTTTGCGTAAACTAGACCTCGAATCTGACACTATGTGATCCTATTATGAACTTTGACTTGATATAATGTGGCATCAAGAGTGTTCGCAGGCTTTTCCGTCAATATGACCTAGTGACCTAGTTTATTACCAAGTTATAAACTGGGTTGATACATCGTTGGAAAATGTTTCCTAAGCAACTTTCAAGGGAAGTGTAGCTTGAATTATTCACAAATGTTTCCTTTCGACCAAGTAACCTTGTTGTTGTTTCAACATGACTGAGTTTTGAATTCAGCCAAAACAACATATTGAACATCGATCTGAACAAGTTTCACGAAGATTGGGAAATTAATGTGGCCTCTAGAGTGTTCATAAGTTTTTCAGTAATTTTACATTGAAACCTTAGTTTTGACCCAAATCGAATCAGTGTTCAACTCGTTCGAAATATCGCAAGGAAAAACATTCTGACAAAGTTCCATAAAGACAGGCTATATATATGTCCTTTACATGTCAGCATACAACTACTCGATATGCTGTGCAACGGAAAAGTTAAGATATGTAAAACACCAAACTTTTAAACCAAAATTTGGGAATTTTTCAGAAATGTATTAAAATGTAGAAAATATAGGTGTTTAAAACTATCATTTTCTTTATCCAAAATTTAGGAGATTCATTGAAATCAGTTCGAGGCCCGTAATCTACGTTTTATACAATTTTGTGCGGAAACAATAAGTTCGTCATATTGTGTTTTAACATATTAAATTAACACCACTTTAATATATGTTATTTCAGAAAGCATGATTAAGTGGAAAGGCCTGCTTATTACATTGAAAGCAAGCAATTAATTAAGTACGTTGTAAGTTGTTGCCCAACTTTTATTGAAAATGTAATAACAAACATCAAAATGTAACAAGTACATGTTAATGTACACATATATATGCCAGTATATAAATAATAACATACACGCATTTATGCATTGAAATCGACTAAGTTGCAATGAGCACTCAACTACTATTAAGAGTTCCTCATTGCTTGCAAACATCCTGATACTTGTAAACTTTATTACCCAAAATGTGTTTCCTCTGTCCTATTTTCTTAGTTTGTATTTTTGTCCTGTTTAAAACACCAAAAGAGAAATGACTGGAATGTTCTACTTTTTTTACTCAATCACAACACAAATACTAAAATATTCATTGTAAAAGTTTTTTTGTTTTATAATTTACACGCAAAATAAATCAGCTGTATAATTTTGGCAAGATCTGTTACAAAAAATGAAAAAAGATTGATTTACACTTTCTGTCAAGACCATTCACTGCCAGTGCGTGTAGCATGCTACAATTTAAACAAGAAAGCCATGCTGGTTCAACAACACTAACCTGAGACAACAACATTTCTTAAAGATTTGAGCTGTTGACCCAGTTTCACCCAGTTTTAAACTTGGCCGTTATGGTAAGATGAAAATTCAGACTAACTTTTTGCTAAAAAGGTCACCATTCATACATTTAGAGTAACCATGTAACCTAGCTTTGACTCAATTATTCACGGATTTAAACTTGGCCTAGACATTCGTCAATAAAATTATTCAAATTTCATCCAGATTGAGTCATGTGTGACACATTTTTATGAATTTAATTCTGAAACTATTGATTTTACAGTGATAACAATTGTGCAGCTGTTTACAATAAAACAAAAAATTACATAAGTAGAGGGAATGATTGATTAAATAAAAGTTTGTTGGCATCATTGTTAAGGCAGTTTGCAGAACTTAAATAAAATATACACACATACAATTTCCTCTTATGTTTCTTATACTAGAAGCTTCCGTTTAATTTCCTGAGTTATCTTGGTCTTGAATTAAATGATAAATATATATTGCACTAAACATTGCAATATTTTGAGGTTGTGATATTACCTTTAAATAATCTATGTCTTAACTCATTCAAAAACACAATTGGGATGAAAATATGCACACACAAAACAAATATAACAAACAGCATAAACATTATATACTTTACAAAAGCACAGACATAATAATCATTGCAAGCATGAATATCACAGTCCCTTGGTTTTCTAGAGATTATTTACTCTTAAAAACAATGAAATATTTCTTTATTTTCATTTAATCGTACAAACAATTTAACCCTTCTTTATTTTCCATTTAATCTTACACACAATAAAAACCTTTCTTCCTTAACCTTATTTTCCATTTTATTTTACAAACAATACTACAGTAAAATCATTTCCTCATTTGCCATTTAATCTTACAACCAATAAAAACGTTTCTTCATTTTCATGACGCTATAGAAAGAAAACTTGAATTTTAGTTTTAATTAATGATATAATGCATAAACAACAAGCAAATTCGTTGAATTGATATCCCCCGCCAAATAAATGCTTCTTGACACAAAAGTGTTCTGGGTAGGAACGGATAAACAACGCCAAAAATATCCTATTTATAATTCAATATACCTAAACAGTATTGAAAAAAAGCTCAGAAAGACATGTCTGTTAGGAACCAACGGGTGATTATTCTGCATTAAAAGGTGGTGTGCAACGAATGTTGGTGTGCATCATTCGCTTATCTATATATACACTTACACCAAGTTTCATTGAAATGCCCGAAAGCAGTTCCACAGTCTGCTTATGGACGGATGGACAATGCCAAAACAATCTCAGCCAGATAAAAGGACGGATGTACAACGCTAAAACAATATCCTCCGCAAGATAAAATTATGAAAGAATGAAGGACAGACAAGTCATGGACTATATGCTCTCCCTTGTTGGAGCACAAAATCTCTAACCTGTAATTTTTAAGTACACAGATGTATACATAATTCTGAAAAAATGCTGGCCAGTTTAGGGGTTTAGCGTACGACATTACATGAAGCATTTGTGTAACATTGACCCTTGATCTGAATCTTATGACCTTACATAAAGTATATTGTGTGACGTTGACCTTAACCCTAGACCTGAACCTTGACCTTAACCCTAAACATGAATCTTACATATGAAACAAACCAAGGAAACAGATGAAGAAGAATTATGGAAGGTTAATACAGTATTCAATGATGCATAGTAAAATAATGGCTTGATAATAAATATTTCTACAAATGTGTGACATTTGATGTGTGACCTTGACTTTGGTCAAAAACACATAGGTCTTGCACTGCCTGATTATTCAGAACAATTACATCAGGACATTTTGAGAATCCATTTTAGTATGGTAGAATCCTTACCAAATAAGGCATATTTTAACAAAATGTGTAATTTTGACCTTGGTGTTTGATTTTGACCATGACCCTAGCAACCTGGATCTTATATTTGACACTCAGCTAGATAATGGAGAACAATTGTGGACAGTTATTACAAAATCTTTGACCTTAGCCCCTAGGATTATTGGTGTTAAATGTGAAGCACCACCATATAATTGAGAACAACTATGGCAAGTTTCGTGGCTCTGGCTCATGTGTTAATGGAGATAAAGCTCTAAGTTTATATAACAAGAGCTGTCAGAAGACAGCGCGCTAGACTATTCGAGTGCTTGGCAGTATAACGTAAGCCATCATGAGGAAAATGTTCATATTCAATAAGGTCAAGGTAATAGTCCTTGTAGTCATATTCTAAGTGGAAGAGCACCACAATTGAAATATATTGATCGCTTATGTTTTAAAGAAGTTGTACTTTATAGACGATTCTGAGTTCAGGTATATTTTCCACAATCTATTAAACATTTATAAAGACATGAAAGAAACTAATACGATTTTATTTCAAGTTTGATAGCAATAGCTTGGGTGGGATGGTTGGACGGTCCTTCAAAAATAAAATAAATAATTTTTTATTTTTTTTTAATATGTTTCAAAACAAAATTCTTTTTTGGTGAGGGGCGTTGGGGTGGGGGTCGAGAGGGGAGTATAATGTCGGGTGTTGTCATTTACTAGACGATCTTTAAAAATAAGAAAAAAAGGGAAAAAAAATGTGCGTGGGGGATTCTGGGGTGGGGCATGGGGGATGGTAAGGGTGGGGTCCATTGTGGTATGTCAGGTAAGTGTTGTTTTGTCAAAGTACTAATCAAATCTGATCAAAAATACAGAATAATGGCAATTTTAGCAAAATTTAATAATTTGACCTTGAGAGTCAAGGTCATTCAAAGGTCAATATCAAATTCAACTTGCCAGTTCAGTACCCTAATGATTGTAAGAAAGTATTTGAAGTTTGAAAGCAATTGCCTTGATACATTAGAAGCAAAGTGGATCTAAACCCACAATTTAACTAAATATTCAAAGTTACTAAGTCTAAAAAGGGCCATAATTCCGTCAAAATGCCAACCAGAGTTGGGCAGCTTTTTCTATGCATTCCCTATATGATATTTAGCGAGTGTTCCAAGTTTGAAACTGATACTTTGGGCGTAATGTGGACCAAAACACAAAACTAAGTCAGAGTTAAATTACTTTGCCTGCACAGTCCCCTTATGATAGTAAGTGTTGCAAGTATGAAAGCTATAGTTTTGATTCTTTAGGAATAAAGTCGACCTAAACACAACACTTAACCAAATTTTCAATTTTCTAAGTATAAAATGGGAACATAATTCTTACAAAATGCTTGATAAAGTTGTTTGCTCGTGTTTATAGATTGGAGTCATGTTGGTAAAGAAGTATGCAAAATATAAAAGCAATATGTCAAGGGGTATTGAAAATATTTGTGGTGGTACGAAAACTTTCACATTTCAACGCTCACGCTCACGTTCACGCCGACGCCGGGATGAGTAGGATAGCTCCACTATCTATATTTCATATATAAAAGTCGAGCTAAAAAGGTCAATACAGGTAACTCTTATTTAAGAAATTGTAGGGTTATGGTTCTTAAGCATGGCACTTCTCCTCATTGATATCTACCCACCCATGAAGATTCATGTTGAAATCTTTTATCCTATATGAGATATCGCACTGAAAAGTTACATCATATGAAAACAACAAAGACTAATAACTCTTATTTAAACAAGTTTTGGATAATGGTTCTTGCTTATGGCACTTCTCCTCGTTGATAACTGTACACCCATGAAGTTTTACAAATGTATGTTGAAAGCACTCTTATCTTATCCTTGAGTATTGCGTATCGGTGGGTAGGATGTATCGGTGTTATCCAAAACACGTCAAATATCTGCCACATGACTCTTTGAGTCTTAGTTCAAGTGCTAATTATTCACTTTTTTCCCACGGAATTAAATATCAAAATTTCCGAGAAAAATGGCCTATCTACGGGTAAGTAAGTTCTCGTTTATAACAAAATATAGTGTCATTCACAAAATCTTGCCCAGTTGCATACGACGCATAATTTTGTTTGAGAATATTTCACGATTTTCGAAAAGCTATTTTATCGAATGAAAACATGCCTTAGTTAAATAACGTAAAAATATGGTAAGCGCGTTAGACGACGCTGTATTTTGATATATATTGGCATACTACTACGGTTATAATCACTCGCTAAATCTTCATACAGTTAATTGAAATAAAATGTTGCCTTTTTCTCTGATATTTTACTTGGGCGTTTTCAATGAATATATTTCTATTTCCAGTTGCTCGCCATCACCAAATTTAAGAAAAAGAGAAGACATTGTGATATTACTAACACTTTATTGACGTAATGTGAGAGGACTAGTAAGTTCACATTTATTGTTAATGAGTTGTTGTTGAAATCTGTACTGATGTTAATATTATTTTGTTATTTTTTCTATAATGCAGATATTTGTTTATTTATATACATGAAATATACAAACACGTGACATAAGGTAAATGTCTATGTATTTTGTGTAACTATTATACTTATTTAGTACACCAATGACAGGTCTGAAATTTTTGCCAGTAATCTAAAAGGGGGCTAACCGTGATACGCAGTATTCTTTATAACACACAAAATGCCATCTGACCGTAAGTAGATCGCAGCCGTTATCGGAGATAAAATTTTCCATCATATCATAGTGAACTTATCTCATCACAAAAAGGTAAAATATCAACGAACCGACGTGTTTTCTCAGATTTATTACAACTTAAAACCTTTAATTTAAAGACAAAGACTAAGTACACCGATATGTGGTATCACCAGGCTATAGCCCTTAAAGGTTACATCATACCAAAACAATAAAGGGCAATAACTCTTATTTTTATTGATTCAAAGCGCCACAATTTCAATCACTTTTATTACATTAAGAACGCTGCTCTTGTGATGTCGAGTATTTTGTTTCTCTAACATTACTTCGCTTGAAACTAAATACAGACAAGATATGACTTAAATAAGGAAAAAAAGTATAACTGCATTTCAATATATATCTTGAGCTGTATTAATCTAAATGTATCCCTAATCCATTCCATTTTTCGGTTCTCTTTATTGAACTTCCCTATAAATTGAAAATTG
This sequence comes from Dreissena polymorpha, assembly GCF_020536995.1. Taxonomy (NCBI): domain Eukaryota; kingdom Metazoa; phylum Mollusca; class Bivalvia; order Myida; family Dreissenidae; genus Dreissena; species Dreissena polymorpha. Next base: position 33,566,680 of record NC_068360.1, read on the forward strand.
AGGGAGATGACTGCGCCATTGTAAACACAACCGTTTGATGTATTTGATATATATATTTTTTAATATTTTACTTTTTCCTGCTTCTCAGAAAATGATGCATGGAACAATATGTGCGTGCACATCGCAAAAAAAGGTGACATGACGATAAACACATGTTCCGTGGGTAAACCCGTCCTGATTCAGGTTTTTTTGCTTCTTTGAGTCCCGCCGAATACCGGACCTATATCCAAGACGTAATTTTCCCTCTTACAGAGATTTTCCCCAAAACAATGATATCTTAAAAAAAAACCTTTCAATTATATAAGTAAACCTGATCCAATGTAGAAAATAGAAAAAATATTTAATAATTAAATTATCTGTCGCCTTATATTTGTTTTAAAAACAGTAAAATAAGTTAAATTGACTATTTAAGACTTTTTTTATTTTCCCCACAAAATCCGGTTTTTGCGCGATTTTTTCCCCTCAAAAAAAGGCCAGGCCCTTACCCCAAAATCAGATTTTAAAAAAACCTATGATTGCATTCTAATTTTATCAAATTTATTAATTGTAACATATATGCTGAAATTTGATTTGACCAAATTGTAAACGTTTGTGTTTAAACTTTTTGCGATTTTTGAGCACTTTTACGTGTCAATGTTGCTCGAAAGATTAACCACTAAAACAGAAACTTGTTAAATAATGAAGTTATACAAAGGTTAAATTACTATTTCAGTTTGTAAAAATATGTTCAGTGAATCGAAACAACACGCGTTAGTGGATGTAATTTGGGAGTGTGTATGTCTCGATACCAGGTCAACAACACGCATAGTAAATGTAATTTGGGAGTGTGTATGTCTCCATACCAGGTAAACAACACGCGTAGTGGATGTAATTTGGGAGTGTGTATGTCTCAATACCAGGTAAACAACACGCGTAGTATATGTAATTTGGGAGTGTGTATGTCTCGATACCATGTAAACAACACGCGTAGTGGATGTATTTTGGGATTGTATATGTCTCGATACCAGGTAAACAACACGCGAAGTGGATGTTATGTGGGAGTGTGTATGTTTCGATACCAGGTAAACAACACGCGTAGTGGATGTAATTTGACAGCGTGTATGTCTCGATACAAGGTAAACAACACGCGTAGTGGATGTTATTTGGGAGTGTGTATGTCTCTATACCAGGTAAACAATAGGTTAGACTGGTGAACATAAAATCACTTCCAGTTTCCAGCTAGGTCGATTTTATTTCACTACTTGTGCACCAAGAGGATACTAATTGTAATAGCCTAGGTGGACTCTGTCCGAACTTAGTACTGTCCGAATTATAATACAAGAGCTTTTGTCATTATTGAATTGTACTTATAGTATATTAAGCATAGCTTTCCTCTAGTTATCCATTACTTTGATGTATTTTATGTTCATCAAACTTATATTTAATGAAGCCATCCATTGTTGAGAATTTTATTGTTCCAGCATCTTAGGCTGGCGCTTACGATTTTGAATCTGACCACCATTTGCATTCTTTATCTCTGACGTGTGAATATATTGTTTATATTGACATTTGTAAATGTCAGTAGCTGAAATTATGATAGTTGTAATATGTTCACACCTATGCAGCACATTTTTACAGATTGTGTGGCGTAATGCTGGAGAGCTTTAGAAACCTAAAACCTTTAAAGTCTCTTTAACTGGAAAATGTTTTGTGTAGTTATTTTAAAGTTTTTGTTATCTATGAACATGCATATTTATATTGCAGCATGTTCATAAGTGATTAAGTATTGTTCAAAATATTATTTGTCTAATAATAGTTTAAACGAAGTACCGCCTCGGTACTCCATGCATCTTACTTTGCATTCAGGAATCTGATCGGCTGTCAGCAATGCAGCATTCAGTTCCAGCATCTTGATGCCTATATAAGGCACTTAAACCAGTCAATCGAGGCCAGTTAGCTTGCCAGTAACAAGTGTCGTTACGCGCCAAACCTCTTCGCTATTTTAGCATGTCGAACTCAACCAGAAGTGTCAATGGTAATACATCTGTTAAGTAGCAGTAATATTCTTGTATGCTTATTTGAACTTCTACACGAATTTAGTATAGTCAACCAATGCAACTGGCTCCATTAACGACTTTGAACATCATATACGCGACTACTAAGCAACAAAGATAGGTTTTATCACATTAACTAATGATTAAGGAGTATTGAATGACATGGACGAAATAAAATCAATGAAACGTTAAAGCTGTTCATGGTTATTGAGCACATCCCGATCCAAGGGCCCGTTCGATTTTGAGACACCCCATGGGTGCCTACAATTTTTGGTGTCAGAAGTGGGATTATTATTTTAAATTATAACAAGAGCGACCGCAACTATACGTTATCCAACCACTCGACTTGATCTACATACATAAACAGTAGCCATAATGGCTTCCCCCGATCCCGAGATATCTTGTGATTCACAGCCTTCAGAAAATGCAAACTAGACGGTAACAAATCTCCATCGTCACAAAACTATGAGTCGGCCGACGATCGACGACACGTCCGCTTCGGAGAGAGTTCAGATTCTCGCTTTGTGCAACAACGCGAATCCAAACAATTTACACCTTCTGATCGTACCAACAACAGCACCCAACATCCGCGCTTTAGCCAAGGGGATTATTACTCCCTGTATTCAGACCGACCACAGCGTATAGTCACTATAAACCCGATACATATGACAGAACAAACGGCTTTGAACAGTTTCTATCTCAATTTCGCGATTGCGCGGTATTGTCCGACTGGGACGAAAGGACGCGTGTCCTTATGCTTTGGTGCGTGTTAACGCGTCGCGGCGCGGAACTTTTATATGAGTCTTACATACATCGAACGTCGCAATTATAGATTTCTTACTCAAGATAGTCCGAAAGATTTGGTAGCAGCATCAAACAACAGTGTCTATGGTTAAGTAAACTGGAAAATCGCCGCCGCGCAAAAGGGGAATCTATTGCTTCCCTCGCTGACGATTTACGACAACTTTCACGGAAAGCATATTCTGACCTCGACCATCGTTCCCAAGAGAAATTAGCCCTTAATCAATTATATAAGTTAGAGTCAACCGAGATGAAGTTTCGATGCATGGATCATGATTGCTTTTCTATGAATGAAGCGGTTTCCGTCATCAAACGTTAGGAGTCAATATTAGATAACTCAGTCTCAAACGTCAGGCCAATTGAAAGAATTGATATAGAAGGTACTCTTAAACGCATTGAGTCACGCTTGACTTAGATCGAGTCACATTCCAACGGTCGTTACTCCGATTACGCGACGTCAAGGCCGTCTACTCGTATGTGCTTTGATTGCATTTCGCCGAAACATCTTTGGGCTTCATGTCCTCAGAACGCAAATCCAGGCCCGCGACATAATTTTAAGAATGACACAGAGGACAATTTGCAAATCACGCCACAAATACGCCCACAAAGCCACATACAACACATGCGTATCAATGACACACAGTGGTCGGAAATCTAATTTGCGCTGGCTCTGTAGGCCAAGAGTCAGCAACATTGTACACAAATCGGCCTAAATTTTTGAACTTACAAAGGGCGAAGTTCATTCTGCTAGATCTGAATCAAATTTCAACAAAAACGACAACGGTTTCTAACAGACGTGTTATATTTGGTCCGTGTCAGTAAACTTTCTAATTGACTCTGGCGCCATTACATCGCTGATTTCCGACAAAACATTACAACAAATAGGTCTAAAAATACCCTATGAACTACGGCCAATAACAAAGATTCTCAGTGGAAGCGCCGACCTCATACGGGCATGGCTACGGAGAGATATGATCACACCTTTATTGCATGTGAAATGGAAACCGATGTAATATTGGGCCAAGATTTTCTCAAGCAACACGTTGATAGCATCAATTACAAACGGTCGTGTTTAATCATCGGCAAAAAAAATTGTTATTCCATTCTGGACAGGCGGGCAGGCGAACCAGATATGCCGAGTGCAGCTGCAAATAACAGTCAAACTTCCACCATATTCAAGTGAATGGTCTAAGTTGAAATACCGCTCAAAGAACACTTATCACCTATTGGCATGATCGAACCCTCCTATGATCTTATGGCACATCATGAAATTTGCGTCATGGGTAGCCTGAAAGACACCGATTCCGGTTTGGTCAACTTGAACCTGTTAAATTATTGTCCTTCAGACGTTACAATATCCAAAACACCAATTTAGGACCATGCGCATCATATTTTGAGCCTAAAATAGTCCCCAATTCAGAACACATTTCTTCGGTACAAGATTCCGTACAACCGGATATGTTGCCTGAGCATCTTGTTGATCTCTACCAAAGAAGTTCTAAACATTAAAGTGCGCATGAAAAACGTGGTTTGCACGACATCCTTTGTAAATTTCCAAACGTATTCTCCAAAAGTGCTGAAGATATAGACCGAAACGACCTTGTTCAACACTCGATCAATACTGGCAGTGTAGCACCAATTCGACAACCCCAAGGTGTTTGCCTCTTGGTAAGCGGAAAAATTGAAAAAGAGGAAGTTCACAAAATGCTAGAGCGAGGCATCATCGAGCCATCCAACAGTGTATGGGCCAGTCCTGTAGTACTAATTACTAAATCTGATGGTACGCCACGATTTTGTATCGAAAACTTAATGACGTCAGTGTTAAGAATGCATAACCACTTCCAAGGGTTGATGACTGCATTGATGCCCTATCTGGGTGCAAAGTTTTCACACGCTTGATCTCAACAATGGATATTGGCAGGTTGCCATGAAACCTGAAGACAAGGAAAAAACAGCCTTCGCTACTACTGTCGGACTTTTTCAGTTTACTGTTCTTAGTTTCGTCTTGAGTAATGCTCCTAGCACATTTGAACGTCTGATGAAAAACGTTCTACGAGTGGATAGAATGCCTATATAGATAACATCATAATTCCATCAAAAGATGTTCCACAGGGCATAACAAGGTTTGAACATATACTAGAAAGACTGCAGAAAGCTTGTCATAAATGTAAACCTTCAAAATGTATACTCTTTCAGAAGCAAGTCCTGTTTTTAGGTCATCTGGTATCCGGAAATGCCATTGCTACTGATCCAAAGAAAATCGCAGCAGTACTAAACTGGTCAGTTCCATAAAATGCTAAGGAAGTAAAGTCCTTTCAAGGATTATGTTCCTATTATCGCAGATTTGTTTGTGGTTTTGCACAAATTGCTTATCCACCTCACAAAATAGCTGAAAAAAGTAACAAATTTGTCTTGGATGCAGAATGCGCAGAGGCTATCGAAACCTTGAACAGAGCTCCAACCTCTACTCCAATTCTTGGTTACCCAGGGCCCGGCAAACAGTTTGTTCTAGACACAGACGCATCTGACAGAGCAACTGGAGCTGTGCTTTCCCAACTTCAAGAAGGTTGCAAAGTAGTCATTGCTAATCACAGTAAAAGTCTCAATGGACACGAACAAAACTTCTGCGTAACACGGAAAGAACTCATTGCTGTAATGCATCTCCTTTACCTGTATGGTCAGCCTATCTTGTTGCGTACTGGCAATGCTGCAGTATCTTGGATGCGCAACCTCAAACAGCCCACTGGACAGGTAGCTCGTTGGCTTGAAGTACTTGGCACATATGACTTGACAGTTGTGCATCACCAAGGTCTCCAGCACCGCAATTCTGATCCATTATCCCGATCTCCTTGTTCCAAATGTTTGAGACAGGAACCCCAGAAATCATCTGACGATGGCTCAACTGAACAACAAACTTCCCTGTCCAATGTAGAACTTAAATGTGATACGAATCTTCCCTCAGGGATCTCCAGTGCTAATGTCAGAGTTGTTACTCGCAGTCAAACTGTTTTAAAGTTCTCGCCACATAACTGGATAACTGGTCATTAGAAGATATCCAGACCAAACAAAGACAGGACACTTTCATTAAGTTGTATAATCAATGTTCTCGAGCAATCCAGCTTTCGCCCAGCATGGTCTAAAGTAATGGATCAAAGCTGGATGAAACCAAAACTCTCTGGCGTATGTGGAACAGACTTTCATTACTTGATGGTTGTCTATTTCGCACCTGGTATAATGATAACAACATAAGTTTAAGGCAACTGCTTGTCCCATCTGTCCTCAGACCTAAGCTACTTGACTTTATGCACAACATCCCCTCATCAGCTCACCTTGGCACTGACAAAATGCTGGCAATTGGCATGGATAAAGTCCTCCATTGAGAAGTTCTGCTCTGAATGGTATTGATGGGCACCAAGAAAGCCGTCAAAGCTCTCCAAGTCCCCGCTTGGCTCTGTTCCCGCACTAAAACCTTTCGAACGAGTGGCTCTTGATATCTGTGGCCCTCTTCCTCGTACCAGTGATGGTAATTCGTACGTCCTTGTAATTTGTGACTGTTTTACCAGATGGACAGAGGCAATTGATCTTCCCAATCAGCTTTCTGAAACAATAGCAAAAGCATTTGTGGATAACTTGTTTCCCAATTTGGCGTTCCTATGCAAATTCATACAGACATAGGTACATGTGTGTACAAACTTTGTCTCAAAACTATTTGAAGATATGTGTCAATTACTACAGATACATCACACCCGTTCAACGCCATTGCATCCCCAATCAAATGCAACTGTGGAGCGTTTAAATCGTTCTTTGTGAACAATGCTTCAAGCCTTAGCATGTACTGCAATGCAAATCAGCATAACTGGGATCGGTATCTTCAACAATTCATGATGGCGTATCGGTCATCAGTACATACCAGTACAGGCCAAACACCGAACAAAATGTTTTTGGACATTAGAATATTTTACCATTACAAGCGCTGGTGGGCCTTCTGCAAAATCCTTCGCACAATTCTACAGAGCCCAGTACAGATTACACCATCCGACTGCATGCCCAGCTTGAATTCATCCATGACACAGCCCGTAAAGTCTTGAAATCCAAAATATTGTACCGGAAACGACATTATGATCTTCATAAAAAGAAACGATTACTACGTCCCAGTGACGGAGTGTGGGTACACGACACATCCAAGCGTCCAGGAGTATGTAGCAAATTAGCGCCAAGATGGAAAGATCCCTTTATCATAACCCACAAAGTGGATGACCTTGTATGTCTAGTCAAAGGATCATCTAATGCATTGGCAAACCAAAACACATTGACCGTCTAACATTATACAAATGTGCCCCACTACAAACGTGGTTGTCGTCACTTCAAGCAAACATTAGAAACAATCCATTATAAGTCCATAATTTGGCAAATGTTTATGAAACAAAAATAATTACATTTTTTATCATAGAAAATTTCTGCGGAAACGCACAAACACAACAACAACAACAAACCAGTCGACAAATTTTAATTTAGAGTATTTGATATGAGCTGCGATATCCGGTCAAAGTTACATGACACGAGATGGAATAGACTACGAATAACAGCATGAGAAGTGAAAAGCGTATACGTACCTTAAATTAATATTCCTTAGTTGAGCTCAACCGAGTAATGAAGATGGACTGATCAACCTCCTGCGATTTACTCCTCTTCCATTATTTTTTTACGTGTTGGATTATGCGCGTCGAAGGTCATTGCGTAAGAATCTTTCCATAAGAAAGACCGATAACAAGAGATGCCCTGATAGCCAAAAGTTGCATTGGTTGACATGTTTTTAGGTCATAAACATGTTTTAAAACCTTCTTTTGTGAGAATATACAGCGAAATCTTCAATTCTATTGCCCGTATCTTCTACTCGAACAAAGGGCTCGAATCGGTTCACCTTTTCAGAATGTCCTGCCATTTTCATCACCAAGAGAGATCTGTTCAACCACATGGTCCGTATGATCATGAATCACTCCCAGATTTCAGTCATCTGCCCTTGGTGCTACAGTGAATGTTCCTGAGAGTTTCGCCACGTTCAAGACCTGCCTCAGCATGTGAACGGCCAGCATCCATCCATCTTCCATGGTCTGCCACCTAAATTTTTCTTCACCATGAACTGTTTTTTCTATGCCCGGAATCCTTATGCCTACCTCGCCATCAACCCAAACATATCCCCCTACGACTCTGAAGAAGCCAGTGCTACTCGAGATGCGGTAGATTGTTGGGCTTCTGACCGCACCCTTGGAGCATCCCAGTGGTGTGCCGGTTGGTCACTACTCCCAGACTCCCCCAGCATTCGTCCAACAAAACGCCCCAGATAGAACTCTAACTTCACCATCAGATGCATCACCATCACCAGCGCCAACATCATCGTCTACATTACCACAGAAGTCGAAGTCTTCATGATCAGGATAAAGGAATCCGGAATCACAAGTCCTGGTGTAACGACACCTCTTCTCCACAAAATGATGTATACAGATGCCCATTTCACACCACCCTCCTGACCATGGACTCGGTTGCCTCATAATTCACAACACCGAGAACCCATCATCAACTCCTCAGAAATAACAGACACATAGCTTCACTCGATTATGACACCACAATATCGTTTGTTCGCACCAACGGAAGAAGTCACCTCAGCACCATCATCCGCAAGACAATCATAACCACTCAGAGCAACATTGGGAACCATCACGGAATCAGCCACCAACCAGCAATTGAAGACCACTGTGACGGCCACATCCTCCACAACCACGGTCATAGCAGCTAATAGTACTCCTCCAACAGACCAGCCATCACCCACTGAACCACCGACAACCGCTCAGCAGACACCAGCATCATCACTATGCCCATCTTCGTCAACATCACTCAGATCCCACCTATATCTTTGGACGACAAGACATACACATTATCCACACACGACTCAGGCAACTGGACCGCAGAAAAACCATATTACAATCCAGAATAAACTGACTCGAGAATCCTTCCGACCTCAGCAACACCCTCATACGAACACGAGCCCGCCCAAACATCACCTTACTCACCACAACACACCTATCACCCAACCATGACCATGCTCAACACGTACCCCGACTGCACGCCTACATACAAACCTACCTACACCCCCACACACAGACCCACCTACAACCCACGAGCCAAACCATATACATCCCAACAGTCATTCAGTCGTCAGCAAAAATGGCAGAGAACCTCCTTCTCGATGGCGAGATGCCGTTCCTTCCTCCAGGACGACGTCAATGGACCTCTGTACCATAAGAATCTGTTTCTATCACCCCTTTTCTCAAATGGCCTCCCACGAATTGGACATCTTTCATTTCAGACTTGAAAGCCTTTGCCGCTGAATATGCCGCAAATCTCCTTGAACAAGCGACCGGCTTCCATCCCATGGAAAGGATCCTTCTTCGCCTCAAATTCAACTTTTTGGTGCTCCCGGGAACCATTCTCCAAGTCTCTTCTCTTAAAGCCAAAATGTTAGTCATGAACTATGAAGTCGTTCGGCGAATTGCCATCAATCAAAATCCAGAGCCCGAGTCCAGCAAACTACAACTCATCAACTCCTTCCCCTCTACAACCACGACCAGACCTTCCATCCTCTATGAACTTCACTACATTCCTCTGCGCCTCAATACCGAGTCAACCAACAAGCCCAATGCCCCTGCAAAACATAGCAAATGAACTATTATGTGTATTAAGTACTCATATGACATGCGTAAAAGTTTATGCATAATATTAAATCAAGTCCTATCATATTATTCATCGTATCCATCCAAGCCATCCAGTTTGCCAGTTTGATTATTGCACAATTACCCGTTTGATTGTAATGCAGTTAATTAACGGGGGTCTGTCCCGGAGTCACGGGGACTTATTTTGGGAAAGCATGTTCTAAAAAGGTGCGAAATCTGTCAACCTAATATGCAATAATCTGACACCTATTCACTAGCCTGCTGACTTCTCAAGATTCGCTTTTAGTTCACGTTCAACTGGCGCCGGTTAAACTACCGGGAATGCTCCTTCAATATGTCTGAAAAGTTAATTAAATAACCAGAATTTGTAACTACCCGTTTCGTTGTATTACAATCTAGGCTTCTTCTTTGTTTGATCGCAGATCTTTAATTAACATGTTTATTAATAGATTTATTAATCGCTACGAAAATATCCACCAATAAACATTGTTTAATGATAGAATAGATCTTTGCTTTTAATAACTACGACAATTAAGCCTTTTCTTTTCAGCGTAAATACAATATTTCCCGCATTAATGATTGCCACATTGGGCGCTTATTACACTTAAACTGTTGAATTTATACATTTTTGAGAATATTTGCTTTGAACCGGTGATTTAATGACTTTAACATTAATTTAAGAATTTGATTACCTCAAAGATTAGCTTTATTACATCGGTCATTTAATTATATAAAGCAATATTCTGTACCACCAAAGACATAATACACAAGCAAGTTACGTTCATTTGATTTTATAACCGTTAAAATTGTTCGATTCTATCTACACCCTACTGACGATCCCGATACAGACGAAATATTCGATGTACCTAGCCTTTGGTCACGTGATTGAAATCTCGTCTCCGCCGGGTGAAAATTAGCGAAAACCTGATAAAATTTATCTATGGTTGTACGGTGGCACTTAGGTGACATCACCGCTCAAAAAACAAAAAACAGGAAAACACAAGTTTTATTTTCCCGTCTCCAAAAAAATTAACTCGGGGAAACACAAAATAAGTCTGTTTTGAGGAGTAATTTTTTTCTGGAAACTGGAATTGTGTTTTTCCGACTTTTTTTGGAGCGGAAGACACAAAAAAAGACGGGAAAACACATGTTCTGTTTTCTTTTTTCCCGAGTCAAAAAAAAAATAATCGTGAAAACAGACTTCTTTTGTGTTTCCGCGTGTTAATTCATTTAAGGGCTACGCCCTCGTGGTTTAATTTCTACGCATCGGAACTCCATACCGTTGGCCATTACCGCAATAACCAACGGTTACTCGTCGATTATTTCTCAAATAATAGTCAATAAACGCAGGATTAACTGAGTTAACAATGTATTTATTTACAATCTAATGCACAAATTTTTTTAAACAAGTTATTATTATCATTTTAGCTCATAATGTCATTTAACAACCCCTCATTAACTTCATGTGTATGTAAAAGCTGAGATACATGAATAAACCTGTTTCTACGGTGGCATAGAGGAGACATTCACTCCTCTTTTTTTAAATTGCACTCTTCTTTTTTCTATTTCGTGGCCACGAGTTAGCTTAGTCGGGATCTCGAGATCACGAAATAGAAAAAGCACTCCTCTTTTTTATATCTCGTGGCCACGACATAGCTAACTCGTGGCCACGAGATAGAAAAAAGAGGAGAGCAAAACTAAATAAAAGCGGAATGCAATTAAAAAAAGAGCAGTGCAGTAAATAAAGGCAGAGTGCATTAAATAAAAGAGGAGAGCATTTTCGTCATCTCGAGATCCCGACATAGCTAACTCGTGGCCACGAGTTAGTCAGCCAATCAAATACTATCTTGTTTCCTCAAATTAATAAGCCAATGAAAACGTCACAAAAGCAAAGCTTGGATATAACATAACATACTACTATTAGTACTACTATTACTTCTACTACTTCTGTTGCTGTTTTTGTTGCTGCTACTACTACTACTGCTTCTACTACTACTACTTCTACTACTACTACTACTACTAGTACTACTACTACTACTTCTACCACTACTACTACTACTACTACTTCTACTACTACTACTACTACTACTACTACTACTACTACTACTACTACTACTACTACTACTACTACCACTACTACTACTGCTACTATTACTACTATCGCTGCTTCTGTTACTGCTCCTCCTCCTCCTCCTCCTACTACTACAGCTACTGCTACTGCTGCTGTTGCTAGTAGTAGAAGTAGTAGTAGAAGTAGTAGAAGAAGTAGTAGTTGTAGTAGTAGTCGTCATCGTCGTCATAGTAGTAGTAGTAGTAGTCGTAGTCGTACGACGGTCGCCGTCCGGTCGTCAATCGGTCTGTCGTCCATCAGTCGTCCATCGTCGGTCGGTCGTCGGTCGGTCGTCGGTCGGTCGTCGGTCGGTCGTCGGTCGTCCTCCGAAAGTGGTCCGTCAGTCGGCCATCGGGCGTCCTCCGTCGGTCTTCAGTCGGTCGTCCCTCGTCCAAACATCGGTCTTCCGTTGGTCGTCCATCAGTCGTCCATCGGTCGGTCGTCGTCCATCGTCCGTCGGTTGGTCGACGGTCGGTTGTCCATTGGTCATCCGTCGTCGTCCGTTGTCGTCGTCGTCGAAGTGGTTGTCGTAGTAGTTGTAGCAGTAGCAGTAGTAGTAGTAGTAGTAGTAGAAGTAGTAGTAGTAGTGGTAGTGGTAGTAGTAGTAGTATAAGTAGTAGTTGTAGAAGTAGTAGTGGTAGCAGTAGTAGTAGTAGTAGTAGTAGTAGTAGTTGTAGTAGTAGTAGTAGTAGTAGTAGTAGTAGTAGAAGTAGTAGTAGTCGTCGTCGTCGGCGTCGTCGTCTTTTTCGTCGTCGTCGTCGTCGTCGTCGTCGTAGTAGTAGTAGTAGTTGTAGTAGTAGTAGTAGTAGTAGTAGTAGTAGTAGTAGTAGTAGTAGTAGTAGTAGTAGTAGTAGTAGTAGTAATAGAAGTAGTAGTAGTAGTAGTAGTAGTAGTAGTAATAGTAGCAGCAGCAACATCAGCAACGGTAGTAGTAAGAGTAATAGTAGTACTAATAATAGTATGTTATATCAAAGCCTTGCTTTTGGGACGTTTTCATTGGCTGATAAATTTGAGGGAACAAGATAGTATTTGATTGGCTGGCTAACTCGTGGCCACGAGTTAGCTAAGTCGGGATCTCGAGATGACGAAATTTCTCTCCTCTTTTATTTTATGCACTCTGCCTTTATTTACTGCACCGCTCTTTTTTTAATTGCACTCCGCTTTTATTTAGTTTTGCTCTTCTCTTGTTTCTATCTCGTGGCCACGAGTTAGCTATGTCGTGGCCACGAGATAGAAAAAAGAGGAGTGCTTTTTTCTGTTTCGTGATCTCGAGATCCCGACTTAGCTAACTCGTGGCCACGAGATAGAAAGAAGAGGAGTGCAATTTAAAAAAAAGAGGAGTGAATGTCACCTCTATGCCACCGTATGTTTCGCTGTTGTCATGCAAGTTGCATAATACGAAAACGTAGCTTACCTGTTAACGATGTGATACATCCGCTTACGGCGGATATTTAACGGTTTAACTTTAACACCAAACCAAAGAATTTGCTTGAACCGATTTATTGCACGATTTTAAACAACTGTAAGTATTTAAAAATGTATTTACATGTTTCAGATATTATACATGTGGTATAGTTTGAAAATATGCAGTTTAAGGATTTGTATTGGTGTGTGTGTGTGCAGTAGAATGTCATTGACAAATTAAGTCGGTAGTGAGTTTTCATAAATACTCGATGTTTCGCTTGACTGCCTTCCGAAATAAACATAAATGGTTTAAACAAGTTAACACAGAGCTTACTCATTTCTTGTTTCAATAATTTGGAGAGCGTTAAATTGTACTTATTTTACAATGACAATTACGGATCGCACTTATATATAAATATTTCTTTATTTATATCGACTGCTTTAACTTTCAGATATATATTGACATTACATTGAGAGAAAAAAAGATGCAGAAGTGCATTGCGTCGTTAAACATTCTTGTGAGGTAGAATAAACGTTTGCATAAAACTCACAAGCTGACGGTTTAAAGGGTTAAAGGGCATGCGAAAGAAACATGTCATGCGTGACCGTCATTCGTGTGTTATTTTGGCAGGTGTTATGTAGGCTGATGACGAAATTTTGCTACTATATAACGTTCGGCGGTTCGGTTAATTAGCATGAACCATTAGTTTTTTGTAAACACTCGACGTTTGTCTAGCTTCGCGACCCATTTTGCTTCTACTTAGGTAAGTGCAGCGAAATGATTTCTTCTATAACCGATATGGGATATGTTTTGTAAATACGGTTTGTAAAACATACACAATATTCATTATACAAGTATAATGTTGCACACTATATTTTGTGTTATGAATATAATATGTCATACGTTGTGATGACATAGTCGTATATTTTTACGGCATCTTAAATATAGCTGAAGGTTTTAATACCCATTCCTTTTTTATATTTTTCAAAGCAAATGTCTTAAAACCCATTTCTATTATAAACTGAAGCACCTTAACCAAAACATCGGAAATGCATGTGTCAACGTGGTTAAGAAAATGTAAAATACAGTTAAAAAAATTCCATATATGGTTTTTGAATGAAAAAAACAACTATTTCGAATGTGTCATTTCTCAGCTTTATATGATTGAAAGACATGTTCCATTTGCTTTGGGTGGCAATACATTTAAAAAGTCAACTGTCATTGTGTAATTAGGCTGTTAATTGCATTTATAAGACAATCAAAAACTTTGAAATGATACCATGTATCCAGTTGAAAAATTAGACATGTTAAAGTAGTGTAAAGTAGTGTTATAAAGTCGGGGAACATAATTGTTAAATACCTGGTAAACGTGAACCATGGAGTCTTTTATTTATATATAGGTAAACACACATGCTGTACCTAACAATAAATCAGCGTTTAAATGACGGAGGTAGATAGATTTAGAACTAAACAAGTGTCAAGATTTATTAACAAACAAATGTTTCATCTAACGGTCAACCCGTTTTTACGGTTTCATAGAGGTGACATACACTCCTCTTTTATCCATCTCGTTCCCACGACATACTGCTCGAGGAAACGACTTAATAACTCGTGGGAACGAGTAAGCTATGTCGTGAGAACGACTAATTAAATCGAGGGAACGAGATAGACAAAAAGAGGAGTGCACAACTAAATAAAAGACGAGTGCAATGAAAAAAGAGCTATGCAGTAAATTAAGGAAGGATGCATTATCTTTATTTTCATTGAATTCGATGCCTTTCTTCAAAAGATGTCATGGGAAGACTCATTACGACAGACATGGGCGGTTAAACCCATTTCTATGACATTAATATACCCTCGCTGTAACCAGAGTCACTCGTTCGGTCGGTCGTTTCGTCCTCAGTTATTGATACATTCTTGAGTGATATGCCCTTCCACATTTCTAACAAAGCGATGCGGGATCTTGCAAAAACTGTTGTGACAAAAGTCAAGATGATAACACATTAAATGCTGTTGTTTTTCCCATTAAAAATAAAATATCCGGTCATGTTCAGTTCAATTGCAAATAAATTATCGATAAAATCTATACTGTCACAATTCTCAAATTTAATATTGAGTTCCAGTTTGAGTAAAAGAGGCTGATTGAAGGAACTATAGACGCTACTTTTTGTGCAAATAAATGTTGTATTTTAGGCAATGAAGTATATGTTGTAATTCTTGTCCGTTTCCGTGTTTTTAATGGAAATATGAACACAACTTGCAAGACAATCGTTTGCGGAGCAAAAATACGTATATAAAACGCAATGATGTGTTGTTTAACCCTCCTTTTAACAATACTTTATCAAACATGTTTCTGATTTTATAAACGGTTTAATTGCAGATATTGAATCGCAGCCCTTCAAACTTAGCTATGACTGGACATGTAGCAAAGGATGGACGGACGGATCCTGGTAAAAACATGTTTTATCACAATTATGAGGAAAAATAATTGTTTGTTTATGTAGGTTATCATATTTCTTATAACAACTGTTCAGATAACAAAGTCCATTATCAAGAGCTGAATTAAAGATCAATAATGTCTACCGAAACCAATATTTAAATATCTGTATGCATTTTATGTTTTTCTCCGCCGTTTGTTTACAATTTTAAAAGAATACTCGTAATAATATCTATAAAAGAAAACGTCATTTCACAGATGTTGAGCGCAACATATTTGACACTCCCAACCGTTTACTGTATTATTTTAAATCAAATATATAAGAAGTTTAAAAGAAACATCAAAAGTTTTTGTTCAGTACTTGAAAAAATGATGTAGTAATTTAAAACCGCTGAAAATTTCCTTTAAAACCTCTAGACATCGAAGGAAAAAGAAATTTACTATCACCAATAGCTCAATGTAAATATTTAGTGTAATATTGTCACCGCTCTTAATTAAAAACTTTAAGATGTGTGTGATCAAATAATCGTTACTCTGGTTGTTATTACGTTCATAATAATCCACTTCGTGATTAATGGTTTCAGGTGAACTATTCGGATGTTTTTGCAATTTGCGTTTGTCATGAAATATGGTAATATATGTTCACATCGACACATAAAGTTAAACTGCGATAGCAGAATTTAATTTAAATACTTGAACCAACGGCTGCGAGGATACGAACCGGGCTCTACTGGATGTAAAGGCTATTTCGTTCTGACTTCTCGACCATCCAAATGTATAGTACATCGTGCATTTAACTTTATGTATTTGATTTTCGTATGTAACATAGGAAAACATAAGATATAATCCTAATTATTTCTAATTTACACGTTCGCAATGCTATTTCGCTCCTTTGTGTATGTACTATTTTCCTACGCCGAGGTCTATGATGGGTTTTGACATAGATTTATAGAGATTATTTTGCAGCGAGAGAATTAAATGAATAATTCAATAACGCATTTTTTTAATTTCAGTTAATGAAAACTTTAAACAATGGTTTAATGCCCACCAATAATTGTTGCATACACTTCAAGATAATTGTGTATCATTATAAGTTGTCTATAAAAGTTTCTACTATATTAAAAAACACTAGTACTGAATATTACAATAAACATTTTTAGTGATTGCGCTCTATTAACAAAATGGTGCATTTATTCTTATCATGAAACAATTATTATATTCAGCCTATATAAGCGCTCTATACATTGTCATTTCAAAGTTCTAGTTCAGTGGACCGATGTCAAGCAAAATTTAAAAATGGATGTTGAGCTCGCGTATTTCTTCCTTTCGAAGGCGTTCAATAATTTTGGAATTATATTTAAGAACTTACGGTACTTTGTATATCAATAAATATAAGCTGACGCGTGTTCTGTGAACTATTTATAAGTATTCCTTGCATCATAAACTTCTCCATTAGATGTTGTCAAATCTTTAAATTATATAAACTTCTAACCTTTCAATAAATTCAAATAAACTTAAAATAGTTGATGACATTAAATTTTAACGAGTATGTACACGGGTTATTGTTGTTTTGTTTTGTTTTTTGTTTTGTTTTCCTGACCAATTCGTTCAAAAGTTTGTGTCCGTGAATAACTTATATTTAGTTTTTGTATGGTGAAAGCATTGGCCCCTATATTAACGCCATTGTCGTGTTTAGGTACTTTCATGTTTTATATGAGATAAACAGAACGTTTTGTACTTGTTAAACGTTGAACCGTAGTCATTTAGACCCAATTCGCGAAAGTTGAAGCATAATGTTATTTTCTTGAAGTTGACAATCGTCTTAAGTCTCCTTTGCGACAACATGGTATCGACAACAGGGCCTTTTCAAGTTTCATGGACCAGTCTGGAGACAGCAACAAGGGCAATGCCTCTGCAGTCGTCAAAACATGCGTGGAATCTAAACCTGGTGAACAAGTAAGTGTGCTACCTGCTCGTAAGACGCCGATGAAATACAACCCAATAAGTAGACCTGAGCCAAAACGAGGAGCACTAATAAAACATAGAAATAGAAAATAATAAATGTTAACTGAATGAAGATCTAAATTTGGACCCTTTCTTTAAATATATAGGAACAATTTCCCTCCAGAAGAATGTTCAACATAGAAATTAATGTCCTCTAGACTTTTATTTAATGCATATGACCACTTGCCTATAAAAAAGGGACAAGATACATACCAAACAACGTCATGAATAATGGAGTGATTAAAGCTAGGGTCACTGCCTTGGAAACGTTAATACAAAGAATCAGGCGCTTAAACCTGTTGATGACTTGCCTTAAATGACCCTTTCCCCAGAATGTATCACAATAAACACAACTATCAACCTCACAGGTTACAAATATAGTATGCTGTTTCAAAGTGCCATAGATTAGTTCATGTGAACCCGTAATGGACTCAAATAATGTTATGTTGTTTCGTAATAGTTGTTCTTCTAGCATATCATGCGGATTTCAGGAAATCTTATTGATTGTTATAGTTTAATATTTAAAAAAATATTCATATTATTTTGGAGATTGTTAGCTTGCTATTTCAAATGAATTTATAAACTGAAATTAATCTTAAATTATCTATTTCTTCCTATATCAATCAAAATACTAAATTTTACTTCGTTTAATGTTATTTGTGTAAATCGTGGCTTGTGTGAGAAATTGTGATCTTATATCTATTAGAGCTTGTACACATATCTTAAGGGTCTCTCTGGAAAAGGGAAAAGATAACACTAACCAATGACGTCAACGTTCAGTTAACGCACTTAGTCCAATAACAAACACGTATGCAAATAAGCAATACTGTACCTCTCTTAAAGTCGATCTCTTCAAATTTAAGATTTTTCTGATAATGATAATGATTTTTTATTTAGCTGAACCTTATGTCAGCTAAATATCTACTATGTGCATAAACAGTATCACACTATTGCTCGGAAGTGTTTTGCTATCGACGACTGGAGACAGTTCCTGCAACTCCGCGCGTTTCCATTTCGAGTGGGGCTTCAATGTGGTACTGTATGTGGGCCGGGTTAGAAAGGCTGCCCTGTAAACTTATGTAGATCAGCATAATTACATTGTATTTCGCCGAGACAGCGATATTCCTTGTTATTCGTTCAATTACCACCGGAACAAACGATCTTTCCAGTGCTTACGTTCAATTCATTCAGCACGCGTGTCTGTTGCTATGACACATGCTTTGCGAAGAGAACGCGCCAAATAGCAGCAAAGATAAAGTTAATTCTTCCGAACAGTCGGATATACTTTTTTATCATTGATAGTGATATTGCATTGATTGCATTAAGAGGACCAATTAATTATCATGAACCAAATTGAATATAGGTAAAAACACTATGGCATTATGTTATTTACCATAGTCTTATCTCAGCTAATTGTACTGTTTCACAGTTTCGCCGTTTAGGGCTTGAAATCATAATTCTAATAAATGCAATTTCATAAAAGGAATATTAGGTTTGTATCGATACAAATTTGGCATTCTGTTGAACTCTGCAACCATACATGTTGGTAGAATACTATTTGTGTAAAATGTGAAGAATATTGAAACTTCAAGTCACCAAAAGACCTTTATTTTAGGAAGTTGACCTATACAAGAAAGAACTATACGTTCGGCATCTTACGACAGCGACAGTACTCATCGCGTTGGAACGGTCCATGAAAAGCATTACGCGGTTTAACCCATTTATGCCTAGCGTCTCGAAAAAAGGCCTTGGCAAACAGCGTAGACCCAGATGAGACGCCGCATAGGGTCTGCGCTGTTTGCTTACAGGAATTTCTGTAAGAAATATTCTAAATATTAAAATTAATATACTAGACATCCCTAATTTTACAAAAAAAAAATGATCGAATTAAGAAGGATGGGAAAGTCCACTAGGCATAAATGGTTTAAACCAATGGGAAGGCGTGCCTGGCCTAGCACTTAACTTGCAATTAATCGTAAAACACTAAACTGTTCAGACATGGTTATTGCCATTAAACAACAATAACAAAAACATATTATATAAAATTATTAACAATTTATTATTCACCAGCGCAATTTATTTGTTATTTCCGTATATTTTTATAACGAAATTTTCCGTGGTAATTTAACGGGAAACGAGATTGGTACATTTCATTTCCTAAATTTAAACAAGCAATCAAATAAATATATGTATAAATATGTCATTAACGTAGAGGACATTTTCAATCAACCATAACTATCTTAAGGAACTGGTTTCAAATGTTATTATTTTCAAAGAATTGCATATTTTATCTTGTTTACAACAGTCGTTAAGAAGAAGTCTCAACTGTTCTTAAACGAGTCATGTTTGTTATTAAATTTAATTCCTAAAATCGGAACTGACACATCTTGGGACACGCTAATGATTAATACAGTTGGGATATTCTAAAATCATTTACTACTAAGATCGATCATATATGTAATATCATTGAATTTTAAATGGGATTTATATGTAAGATGAAAATATGAATCACTTAATATCGTGAACTTTAAATTATTTATAATTTTAGTATTTAAGAATATGCAATGTATGTATTATATTATTTAACAATTATTCGTAGCCATTCAGAACCTACGGGTATTCTTTAACTTCTAAAAAATTATTCAACGGTAATCGAAATTGAAAACGTCCTACATAATGAAGGAAGATCACTCTTTGCCTCTTAGTGCATCGGTTACTTCCCATGTTGGTAAATGACACAGAAATTAATTTATTCATATGCATAAAATTAATTTTCAATCATATCATTGACCCAGTGAGATATTCTGCTTTGTTTTGCAGTTCAAAAGTGATGAGTACAAAGAGAAAATTTTTGTTTATATTTGATTGGATTGTAAGAAGAAAAACAAACAGGAGATGATTCCTAAAAATACAAATCAAAACAAATCGCCGTTACGTTTCTGCCTGTAAAAGTGATTTTCTAACGATTGCCATCCCTTTATTGATCTTCAATCCAAGTTTTGTATCTGATTGTGTCAGCGTACACTGTGTCATCTTAATCGGGGAACCAGAATGTCAATTTAACTAACAATCGTTAACTATATGAAAACTAAGTGGAGTGCATTAAATGTTTTGTTTTCCTGACCAATTCGTTCAAAAGTTCAGAGGCGTATTTAGGTGGGGGGCTAGGGGGCTAAAGCCCCCCCCCCCCCCCAGCTGGCTGGCTAGATACGATTTTAAAAAAATGAGCCCCTTACAGTTTCAATCCACTTGTGTATTTCCTGTCATTTGCCCCTAATTAGGCCATAAACAGCTGTCGATTTGTGTGATTAGCCCCAGGCATGTGTGCAGACGATCTAACCTTCGCCAGCTAAACTGCACGCTTCATTGACCGTAAGTGAAAAACTGCGCTATTTGATAGGCTAAAGGAGATACATTCAACAGAACATAACAGAACTTTATTTTCACCCACGTATATAAGAAATACAATATTGGCAATATAACAAAGTACAATATTAAGTACAATGTTTAGACTTCCTATATTTTTTACAACAACAACACATGTTATATAGTGAGAGTGGGGGTATGAACGGTAGAATTAATTATATATATATACCGGTATACAAGATATTGAATTTGTAGAATGAAGCAACACCAATACTCATACATAGTTGTTATTGCCAACTAATGAAATTCATCGATACATTAGCTATAGGTAAATTTTTACAACTGGCTGCCGCCTGGGACTTATGAAAAACAATATTTCAATTTGTACCAATTAAAGAGTTTAGACGAACGCATTGGACAATCATCATTATATTTTCGGTAAGTTTGTGTCCGTGAATAACTTATATTTAGTTTTTGTATGGTGAAAGCAACGGTGGCTTCATTGGAAACAGAATGCATGCAATTAAAACACTTCGATGAAGAAAATTAACAAATTGTGAGTGTTTTGAAAGAAAAAAAGTTAATGCTTAGCTGGTATACGAAATGTACACCAATAGAACCTTTTCACAATCCCGATATTGAGTACTGTAGGAGTTGTCTTTCTTCATAAAACGAATCGAGAACGAGGCTGCACACTTGGATGCATCATAATGTTAAGTTGATAAAAT
Source organism: Dreissena polymorpha (assembly GCF_020536995.1). Lineage (NCBI taxonomy): Eukaryota > Metazoa > Mollusca > Bivalvia > Myida > Dreissenidae > Dreissena > Dreissena polymorpha. The sequence continues at coordinate 33,588,292 of NC_068360.1, forward strand.
TTATAAATGTTTCAATATTTGTTTTACATTGTATTTGTTGTATGACGTTTCACACTTGAAGGAACTTAATTTTGTATATTTTGATATTTTTTTCAATTATTGTTTATATTAAAAATATATTTAACGATCACAATATAGCCACTTTTGCAAACGTAACTGTGATGAACTCATGATGTTGTTTATTAATGATACTATTTTAGATAATAATTCTACGATTGTCAAAGCAAATTGATAATGGTCTATTTTATTGAAGTTTACAGAATTAATGCGCAAAAGCAAAGAGAATAAAACTTGGGTCTGGTAAGTTTTGGCAATAAGCATAACATATATGAGTCGCGTTCTGAGAAAACTGGGCTTAATGCATGTGCGTAAAGTGTCGTCCCAGATTAGCCTGTGCAGTCCGCACAGGCTAATCAGGGACGACACTTTCCGCCTAAACAAGATTTTCGGTAAGACGGGACTTCCTTCAAACGAAAAATATCATAAAACGGAAAGTGTCGTCCCTGATTAGCCTGTGCGGACTGCACAGGCTTATCTGGAACGACACTTTACGCACATGCATTTTGCCCAGTTTTCTCAGAAAAAGACACATATATATACTGTGGAATCACTTGAATTGGCAGGGTTCATATTTCACGCAATTGCACTTGCTTACATTTGTGAACTGTCTTATATTTGCGACCATGGGCCATATGTTCTTTTTATAATGTAATGTTTAAATCAGGCGTGCCGATGCCTTAATCAATAATTATGTCAACTTGTGAAAACAACTTTAAGCTCTACAAACTGTTGATTAAAAAAAAAAAATTAGTAAATCATTGTTTTTCCAAGTATTGAAACACAAGGTCAATTCTACTGACTGCACTTTTAAATGTTAAAACAAATCAAATTATGCGTAGATTGCATTGCAAAGTCATGATTGATCACATTCAATCAGTCGAATGTAAAAACAGATCGCTGTTTGTTGTTGTAAACAATTTTTTTGTCAAAAGTCGCCATGACCTCTGTAATGCATATTAATGAACGTGAACTCTTACGGCACTAACTGGTATTCTAACAAGGCACGTGCCAAATTTCATATAAACAAAGAAGAAAATAGGCTATGGGCTATTCTGCAATAATTATGGGCGGAGCTTATACACTGAAAGCACGCGCTGTAACTAAACAAGACATGCCGATATTTTTCCACCAGCGTAATAATCCGGTATTTCATGAATGAAAGTATTGAGGGCGGAGACCTGATCGACAGAACAGCCGAAAGTTTTTTTTATGGGCGGAACTTCACATAAAATAGTACACAAGAACAATAAGATACATTGTATAAATCTTTAGTTAAAACCTTGTTAGAATCGAAATAATTCGCACTCGTGATTTAATCCCTACGCATCTAAACTTCCGACTGTGGGTTATTCGACACCAAAACTATGACGTACACGAATTATTTCTTAATTATACCATGTTCATTACGTTATTGACATGTGTCATCTTAAACTTGGGACCCAAAAGGACACATTATATTGACAAAGTGGCCCTTTGTTCATACCAGTTTATGATTTATAAGACATTGTTTGGCAGTAAAACGTCGGCTGCGAGTCTCGCAGAACGAATTCTATTCTAAATTGCATTGTTTTTCATTTGCGACACTTTTTTTTATAATGAAATTTATAATAACATTTAATGTATTATTTAATTATGTTTATAAAAAAGGAAAGTTAATGATTATTTATATATAATTAACGTAAAATTACCGGTATATATACATGCAGACGGTAGTCAGAACTAACGAACTGCACATCACCGCGAGCCTCGGTTTGAATTCATCGATAAATTATTGCGTGATGACACTCGCTAAAATAGGGAATATGAAACGCGTCTATCGAACTATTATAACTATGGCGCTCGGCCGTAAAGTGATTACTGTAGTTGGGTTGTTTTTATAATGACATTTTTTTAAGCAACGAAAACGAGAAGCACAATAGTCCCATAATGTGTTCTATGAGACAAATTGTATGTTATTAAACTAAGCGCATACCGAAATACGTATGAAATGTAAAACCTCATGGTAGTAATTAGCGAGCGTTTAGGTATGATCAACAATTCGTGCAGTTCGAACCTGTCATTAAACTAAAATACAAAAAAAGTTTACTTTGCTATAATTGCAATACAAATTCCAAACATGCAAATATATACGCAATTATTTCGTTTTGACCATTTAGACCGATTAGACCTTTAAGGGTTTAAACCGAGAGTCTGTCAATAGTTGTTGTTGTTGTTGCTGTTTTAAAAACGAAGTGTAGCCTATTCACTGTAGCGTTGACGAAATTGTCTGACACCTTCATAAAACTGCCTAGTACAGTTTCCATATTTCTGAATTGGCCTGGGACCTCGAATAGTGCCATTGTTATATTTATTTCGATAAATGTTCATTAGATAAATTTTTGCACGTTCATGTCTTTAATATCGTTCATATTATTAAGTAGGAAAATAGCTCGTCTTAAAAGAATGCCTACGTTCGATTAATCGTATATAGTCGGGTTTAATAGATTTTAATTCATTTAAACGTATTTGCGAAGACGTGTTTTGACACAGAATCGTATTGAAATAGGGAGGTGACCACAAGTTTTGAGTCACGTGATGTTAAGATACCGCCCAATATAACTCACGCAATCCTTGTCGTGGAAAATTAGTCCGTAGGGTTTGTTCTGCTTTAATTGTTCTGACGGTAGCATCGGATTCGGGAGGGTAGTATAGCCTAGCTTATCTGAAACTTGTCGGGTAAGCCAATTTATGTTTGAGTGAGTTGTTTAACTGCATTTGTTCTATGTCTGTTTGTACAAAACATGTTCATTGCGTATTTAGATACAGCCCAGTGCATTTTATCTAATAAAGTGCAATCTTAACTATCGACAGGAAGAGAAATTTGTTTGATCGTGTTGTGATTTGTATTTACCTTAACGCTGTTATACCGCAAATATTAGTGTTAACTGCTACGGTTGCAACGGATTTGATTTGCCGATTATTAGAATTTAACAAATAATTTGATGGAATCCGGATAGTGCAATTTATAATCTCGCCCTTCTTTTATCAAGGCGACAAACGACACACGAAGCGATGAACGATATTTTGCGCGATACTCAAAGCGACGCACCATATTTTGCGCGATACTCAAAGTGACGCACGATATTGTGCGCGACACACGAAGCGACGCGCGATATTTTACGCGATACACGACGCGGCACGCAATATTTACCACGATATATCGACTTTATGGATACTTACACAAGGGCGATATTTCGTGGTACATTCTCGCGTGTCGCGTCGTGTATCGCGCAAAATAACGCGCGTCGCTTCGTGTGTCGCGCAAAATATCGTGCGCCGCTTTGAGTATCGCGCAAAATATCGTGAGTCGCGTCGAGTATCGCGCAAAATATCGTGTATCGCTTCGTGTGTCGTGTGTCGCCCTTGAAGAAGGGCGATATTATAGATGGCACTATCCGGATTACGTACAATTTAACATTTTTTACTATCCAAAATTTCAACTTTATATAAAATTATGAAGCTTTAATAAGAACTACAATATGCAGTTGCTTCTTCTACCTCTTACACTGATAGACCTATAATGGGACAAATAACGTGGACATGCACGTCATTCTAAACGGTTTAAAATACAGCATTTTATCGTCTTTAAAAGTTTATAAATATAAGTGACTGCACAGTTTTTTGAACGACTCGTTCATAAATCGGTTAAATGACGATTTTCAATATAATTGCCTTAGATTTAAAAAAAGAATGTATATAGTATGTTTAAAGAAGCGAAATAACTTTCCTTGCTAAACAAATTTTACCCATTTATGCCTAGCGTCTAGAAAAAGGCCTTGGCAAACAGCGTAGACCCAGATTAGACGCCGCATGATGCTGTTTGCTGAAAAGGAATTTCTGTAAGAAATATTCTAAATATAGAAATAAATATACTAGACATCCCTAATTTTGGAAATAAATTGATCCAATTTAGAAGAATGGGAGAGTCCACTAGGCATTAATGGGTTAAATGTGGGTTAATTTATGTGTAATCATCATTCGAAATTGGTAAAAATCGTAAAGCGTTTGTAACGCTTTTTGTCGAGAATTCGGAACATTCGTGCAGTACGTACCTAGTTTGTATAATTCGAAGGTTAATATTAAACCCAGCGTGACCCATTGGTAGCGCACAAGATTTTACTTCCATGGAACCAGCGTTCGAATCCAGGGGACATAAATATTTAAATATAATCTTTATTATACGAACATCTTTGAACATGACACTTCAAGAAGTTTTGCAGTTTTTATTTTAAAAGGATGCATTTTCCTCTAAATAAACCATAAAAATTAAAGAATAATAGTAGCCCATTGATTGCGTTTAAATTAAATTTGCAATATAAATGTTAGCGCCAAAAGTATAGTGTAACATTCAACTTGGGAAGTCACTTTAAGGTTGCAGGTGTTTGGTCTGCAAAACAATTTACTCAACAGACGGTTAGTGTTCGCATCACCAATCACAAAGAATTAATATGGGCCGTGCTCTATGAAAAGGGTATTTGATCCATGTGCGTAAACTGTCGTCCGTGATTAGCCTGTGCAGTCCGCACAGGCTTTTCAGGGACGACACTTTCCGGATTTTCGCTAAAAAGAGACTTTTTTTGAACGATAAATACCATAAACGCGGAAAGTGTCGTCCCTGATTAGTCTGTTCGCACTGCACAGGTAATCTGGGAAAACACTTTAAGCACATGCATTAAAGCCCCTTTTACAGAGCACGGCCCATATTAAAAAAAAAGATTTATCAACGGTGTATTCAAATAGCGAGCTTTCTCCTATACTGGAAACCGTTTCTTTTGCAGACGCCGAAGGAAAAGAAAAGCAAGAAGATGCAGCAAGCTATTCTGTCGGGGCTGCAATATAAGGTCAATGACAACCCACCATGGATCACCACCATCCTGCTTGGCTTCCAGGTATGAAAATCATCGGACCATTTATTACTATACAATTTACAATCATTGTTTAGCAATATATTTCCAGGTACGAACATTGTAAGACCACTCATGTAGGATCATTGATTTCACATTTTATTGCAAATCAACTCTTAAAAATTATAAATCGCCAGATATGTTTTTTAAAAAAAGTATGTATGTATTTTTACATTAACATTTCAAAATGTGTGAGTGTATTCAAAATTGTCATTATGTAATGAATTATATTCTATTTTGCGGTCTTCACGCATACCCAATTTACAGTCAGTCAACCATCTACGTCTTAACGTGAAGAGAAAATATTATCTCAGATATTTTTTTCAAATCGATTCAGTTGAAATCAAAAATCAAAACACTTTTGGTCTGTTATTTGGAAACCAATGTTTGATGTCGCAACCATTAAAATATTTTTCCAAAATAGGTGTATGTTTAAATGTGGATGATAATTATTAAGGCTATCGTTTATTGAGTAATATGTAGTAAAATTTAACAAAAATACACTCAAATAATGATACATATTTATTTACTGCTTAGTGATGAAATATTTACACATATTTTAGTAGCATTTCCAATAATATATTGGTCAATATTAAATATGTTTCCTGTGTAATGACAAACATGGACTCAGGGTGGTGTGGGCAGTATTTTCTTATTTGGCTATATAGTTAAATGTAACAGTTTTGTCCAATCAATATTAAACTTGCTCAGAGCTTATGTTTAAAAAAAATGTTCGCTGAGTATGAAAATAATTCCGGTCCATTAAAAACGGCTGCCAGATGGTATGCTATATATCCTTTAATGACAATAATGAAATTTTAGAACATATTGAGCAATAGTTTGCATATTGTCATAATTAAATTTGCTCAGATGCATTTAAGCTCAACTGAGCACAACATGCTGATGGGCGGTTTTGTGATCATCGTTTGTCCGTCGTGCGGCGTCAATCGTCCATCGTTAACATTTACCTTTTGATCACTGAATAGGCCATTCTTCATGAAATTGGTCGGAACATAAGCCCCCCTTATATCTAGTTCTGGTTTAAAACTGTGTCAGCAAGGGTCAAAAACAAGGTCACGAGGTAATACTAAATAAACGCGTGTGAATACTATTGATACAATGATGCCTGGTATAGTATTTTATAGCATCATAATAGTCGTTAATATCAGGCAATATTAAGATATGCGTAGCATTACTTGGAATCAACAATACAATACTCATTTCTGTAAAAACGAATCTTATTCACGAAAACCAAAATGTGGATACCACGATGTTATATAGTTACGACACAAAACGCAACAAAAACTATGAAAAACTATTAAATAGTTAAATAATAGTTAAATAATAAGCGAAAGCTCTTTAATTGTCCAATTGTCATGTTAAACGACATACAAAATATTCATGAAGGTCATTTATTTCACCGCGAAATCCCTAAATGCATGTAATTCACTACTTTAACGATCCGCTTCGTTACTACAACCCACGTTGTTGTTGTTATGCCCCCGAAGGAGGGTATATAGTGATCGCACTGTCCGTCCGTCTGTCTGTCCGTCTGTCCGTCACACTTTGCGTTTAGGTTTCGAAAAAAGCTCATAACTTCTTTGTCGCTTCAGATGTAACATTCATATTTGGTATGCATGTGTATATGGACGAGGCCTTTCCATACGCACACAAGTTTGACCCCTTTGACCTTGACCTTGAACTTAGGGTCCGCGTTTAGGTTTCGAAAAATGCGTTTAGGTTTCAAAAAATGCTTATAAACTTCTATCAAAGTGTTTACCGGGGGCATATGCCATCCTATGGAGACAGCTCTTGTTTTTTCTCTTTTCAGCACTACCTGATGCTGCTAAGCTCCAATCTGGCCACTCCGGGCCTTATGGCCTCGATAATATGCGCCGTAAATATTCCAGAAACAATGCACGTGCGTTCCATTTTGCTCGGCAACATGATATTCGCGTGCGGCCTATGCACGCTCGTGCAGACGGTATTCGGGGTGAGGTAGGTAGGAAAATACTCCGAAGAATCGTATTTGTCTTTGTTTTCCACACAAAGTACACTGAAGATTCTAGATGGTTCGTTATAAATGCGTCCCAAATATAATGTTACCCTTTGTGTCGGCACATATTTGTTATGTGCTGGTTTTCGCCCTTGTTTTCTTGTCATATTTAATGATAGATGAAGCGAGGTCGGATACATTTTTAAATTACAACACTGAATTAATTTCATCATATTTTGTGTTCATATGTGATCTTGCCGAATGGTTTTGCAAATAAAACCAAATAAAATCAGATGCAATATTTTCACATTCACTACGTGTTTGTTTGTTTTTTTCAAAAGCAAGGTCGCGTTCCCTCCTGTTTTTGGCAATTATTTGAAAACCATTTAAACAGATGTGTTAAAATCCTTACTAAATGAATATGATTCAATCCACCATTGCTTTTATTTGTGGCAGCTTCATTTGTCATCGTACATGACAACAGTCTATAGGTATATTTTTTATTTTTAGCCCAGGTCCGTATATATAAATACATCTGGCGAAAACCATTATATCCTGTTGTTTGAAGCCTTATATTGACTTTACAATTACCTTTTCCTGATAATGATTATATTTCTGTTCAGGTTATTCTTTTGAATTTTAATAAACGTTTTGCATCGGTCAAATACCGTTTAATTATTTTTTGAAAGTGTGGCCCAGGCCAAACCTTAACTTTTAGATACTTGAAATCTACTTTTGTTTTTCCTCGCTCAAAGGAAGTAATTGTTTCATGCCGACAATGTCCTAACTTGCGACGATGCTTTGCGACTATTCAACAAGCTTGCGCATCTGCTACAAGGCCCTTACGCGCATTTTCGTTTCTTGTTTGTTTTTATTTGTTTGCATGATATCATGTTCCACAAGTAGCCTGTGCCTGATTAAGTGATTGGAATCATATAAAATATGCCATTAATGCAGAGTGAATCTACGAAATAATCACACGTTTTACTCTAATAAGCCTTTTACGAGCATGGATCTACCATTTTATAAGAAAATATGTAGTTATGATTCGTCATTTTTCCAGTTTTTTAAACAGCTGTGTTCGAATTATTTCATTGCATTATTTGCATCCCAAGACCCGACTCTGCACTTTAAAACAACGTTGTGTTGCCACGTAACCCAATAGTAATCGCCATCCAATTACCCAAAAGCTGTGAGTCTTCCTATTAAATATATTGTGTTTCGCTGTAGGCGATTTGAGTACTATGCATTTCATAATTTTCTGATAACCTATTGTACAGTGTCCGGCATTTTCTTTTAAAGGCGAGTATGGCACTAAACATTTCATAATTTTCAGATTACCTATCGTTCAGTGTCCGGCATTTGCTTTCATCGTTCCAATGTTAGCTCTCGTCAAAATTGAACGCTGGTCTTGTCCCGCCTCGTCTTCAGAGACGTCAGGCAACGCCACAAGTAACTTCACACAGCGTAAGCCGATAGCTTAGCTTGCAGCAATCGGGAAGCCTCGGACAATTCCGCCATAACGGCGATCGTCTGTGTGGTGTAGCCCACTGGCCGAAGCGTTCAGAGTGAGCTCGCAGAACTGATTCGAATGCTTCTTTGATATTTTGGCTTTTCGTTGATGTAGTCACCTGTTTAATTATCAGCAAACATTAAACGAAAACAACTCCATATGATATAGGTTTTAGTACATGTAACTCTTTGCAGCATTCAATATTCCTCTCACGTTGCATTGTTAAAACGTATATTCAAATGTTTATATCAATAACCAAACTATAGTATAGTGACATAAAAAAAGTATCTGGGAATTTGAAATTAACTTTAATAATGTACTCTTATTATCCTGTATAAACTTTGACAACACATATTGAAAGATAGCATACGCCAGCATCATGTTGTACGCATGCGCATTTTACTGTTTACATAACAATCAATTTACTGAGGTTTAATTTTATTCATTAAATGCAGTGTTATATCCGTCTGCATCCGTGTTAACTTAACATATGATTCTGAATTTGGCACAACTTCATTAAAAGGATGTTTTTGTATGACAGCGCTAAAATCACATGTCAAATATTGCGCCGCGCTTTTGGAGAACCGGGCCTAATGCATGCGCTTTAAGTGTCGTCCCAGATTAGACTGTGGAGTCCGCGCAGGCTAATATGGGACGACCTTTTCACCCTAAATTGGATTGTTGCTTAGAAGAGACTTTCCTGGAACGAAAAGTACCATTCAAACGGAAAGTGTCCTCGATTAGCCTGTGCGGACTTTACTTTACGCACACGAATTAAACGCCATTTTCTAAAAGCGAGGCTCATACACTGGCATGATGGTATATGTTTAGTAGATCTCAGTTATGCTTGCACACCGTGGCAATACATGTGTTTGATGTTATTTACGCGCAAATGCAAATGTACGTGTATACCTGTAAGGATGCGACAAAATAACGAAATTCAAAAAAAAGACGTTCGTCAATATTCCAACATTTTAAGCTTTCTGCATAAACGTATCCTTAAATAAATGCTTTATACATTTTAATAATCTTCGAAAGGGCATCATTGCAGAGCAAATAATTAAAAAAATGGAGATTGTTTTGTACAGGGCTTTAGTATCCTCAACAACAAAAACGTAAAACAAAATTGATGTTTTGTATTCAGTAAAATATATAATTATGTATACAAATATGGTATGGTCTTATAAACAACTCATACAAATAATATAGATGTCGTGATGATTAATTCAAATGTGCATGACAAATAACTGCGTTCGGTAACACTGATTTTATGCTGTATTTATCACCAATCTTAATAGGTTTGTGACATTTTGCTCTTTCGTTTCTTTCACAGCTCCAAACTCAGTGGACTATACCGAACGAATGAGCCTGGTATGAAAACTGTCTCACGCTTCCATTTATCATTTAGTCAATGTTCAAAAGTTTATACTTCTTCCTTTTTGCCATGAACAACATTCTATGTATACGTCTTCATCTTGCTCTTTCGCAGCGGTCACAAACGGAGAACATTCCAGATATGGAAAGATTAAGGCAATACGACAACTTGACTATACAATGTCAGTAAGAGAAATTTAATCTGCCTTAAAATAAATGAGCTTCGCTCTGAAAAAAATGGGTTTAATGCATGTGCATTAATCGCCGTCCCATATTAGCTTGTGTATTCCGCACATGCTAGTCAGGGACGACTTTTTCCGCTTTATTGACATTTTTCGTATTAAGGAAGTCTTTTCGTAGCGAAAATCCAGTTTAGGCGGAAAGTGTCATCCCTGATTAGCTTGTGCGGACTGCACATGCTTATCTGGGACGACACTTTACGAACACGCATTAAACACTTATTTCCCAAAGCATGTCTCGAAAATATTCGTCCTAAACTATTCAGCATGTTTCCAGCTGACTGGCTCAATCATGGTGGCGGCGGTTCTTGAGATGTTGATCGGCGTGACGGGGCTGGTGAGCGTTCTTCTCAAGTTCATAGGGCCGCTGACCGTGGCGCCTACCATCATGCTGATGGGGCTCTCAGTGGCCGAGACCGGCTTCGAACTGTCAGGAAAACACTGGGGCATCTCTCTTGGGTGAGGAAATGGGGGGATGGGGCAACTCTCTTGGGTGATGAAATGGGGGGCATCTCTCTTCGGGTGAGGAAATGGGGGGAATCTCTCTTGGGTGAGGAAATGTAGGGTGGGGCAACTCTCTTGGGTTATGAAATGGGGGCATCTCTCTTGGGTGATGAAATGGTGGCATCTCTCTTGGGTGATGAAATGGGGGGTATCTCTCTTGGGTGAGGAAATGGGGTGCATCTCTCTTGGGTGAGGAAATGGGGGGACAAATCTCTTGGGTGAGGAAACGAAATTTTCTGCTCAGTGATACAAACAAGTATTTGCTATATGGTTGATTCAACCTGTCTGAAAAACACGTGGGTATCTCTCTTGGGCGAGGAAATCCAATTGTCTATTCAGTTATAAATACAATTATTTGCGATATGGTTGCTTCAACCTGTCTTGAAAACACTGGGATATCTCTCTTGGCTGAGGAAATGGAATTTTCTTCTCAGTGATGAATACAGTTATTTGAAAAATGAATATATTCGGAAAACACTGGGGCATCTCTCTTGTGTGCGCTAAAAGACTTGTCTTTTTATTAATCAGTACAGTTGCTTGCAATGTGGATTAACGTAAACATTGAGTATGTAGGACATTCGTAGTTGTCTCTGAAGTGTTGACATCGTGTGTTGCACCAAGTGCTAATATAACTGTTTTTAATATGGTTAGCGTCAGAACTGAGAATGTATTGATTTTTTTACTGAAGACATAAATAGCTTAATCAACATATGTTGCACTATTAGTACTCCGTGTATTGTTTCAATATTATTTTCCCTTCATCAATATTTGCGTATTTGTGTGTATGTGTAACGTATATTAACCATACAATACGTGAATACGTGCACCCAAGAACACTCACTTAATACAGCACGGGAAAAAAATTCCTCGGTGCAATAAAAACGTCGATCACAGAGCTTTCTGGTAAGATTTAATGCAATGAATGTATTGTTAGGCATACGTTGCTCGAGGGAATATTTTAAGAGAAATGCATGTCACTTTAATAAAACCATTCACTTTGTCGTTGTTAATCAAAACACATTTGTCTATTTAACGTGTTTTATTATACGAAGTCTTCATAGGACAAAAGCTGAATGTTTTATACGATCCTTAACAATTCATTATGCTTGTAACCGCGTTTATCAGACTGTTACAAAAAATAAGAGAGCTCATATTAATTTTTTTTACATACCCGTATTATTCGTAGTTCTTTGATAACTTTGAAAATTGTATGCACGGTCCTAATAAGTCATAGTACTTGTATGCTTGTTTTTTTGTTTTTCAGTACGATTGTGTTGATCATCCTGTTCTCAGAGATTATTCCAATCTTTAAATTCCGAAATCCGTTCGACAAAAAGAGTGACAATAAAATCGAATTCGTCCTTCATAAGTTGTTTTCCGTAAGTTCTTTTAGGGATTTTAGACTTGTATTGAGCTAAGTTATGTGTTCCCTTTCAAGCTACTGTTTCGAAAGACTTGTAATAAAATAATGACATAGACACCGTGTTACTTTATTGTGCAATACTACTATCAGTGTTTTGTTTTATTATGTTTCGCATTTTTTTATCAAACTATTTTATTTAAACCTGTTTGACTAACATCAACATGTAAATAGATTGTAATATTACGTGCGTGGCTTCTATTCTGTATCCAAATAGTGAGATTCTTCTTGTGTATTGATAATGCACTAGTTGGGTAAAAGCGAGATTTCGATATATGTGTTAGTAAAAATGGCTGTTTTTGTTGATATATTTCGAACATTTAAGCAGTATATTTTCATTCAAGTTAATTATGTAGACACTTTGTGTTGGGAGAAAAATGCGCTTCTAAAAAGTTATTTATAGACTGTTATATAAAGAAAATGGTTTTTGTTTGCATATGTATGTGTGTTTGTACACTTCCTGTCCGTGTACATTATTAAGAATGTTCACACAAATATCAAATTGTAGGTCAAGTTCATGTAGGACAAGTTAATGTTTAAGGAGCTTTAAGTTAAATCGAGTCTTGCAATGTGAAAACTATGCGTAATGCGTGTGAGAGAAGTTGCATCCAAGATATTTAACCCGTTCACCACTTATATACGTATTTTCACGCATTGTAATCCTTTAGAAAGTTGTATGTAATTTAAGACCTTTCTGACTAGATTCAAGTTAATAAGGTTTCATTTCCAACGCTTAGTCTTAGATACTGATGAGCAGCAAGCAGCATAAAACCTGAACAGACTGCGAGTTACTCACAGGCTGTTCTGGTTTTATGCTGTTTGCACATAGACACTTTTCACTTGCTTCTTACGGGGAAAGGGTTAAGCCTGTGCAGTCCGCAGAAGTTCGTACTTAATATAGTTAGTTTTTCTTATTTTCGTGTTAAAATAAACTTTAAATCACTACCAAAACTTTAGCGTTCTCATTCTTATTTGCGATGAAGACTTTTTAATGAGTGTTTCGTTTTTCCGTGTTGAATGAGTCACTTATTTCACGTGATGCTTTGCTCTCTGTCTTTAGTGCATTAAATCCAACTTTGATTTACTTATAAACAAACATAAAATAGCTCTCGAGTTTTTTTTTAACAAAATCTGAGAAAAGAGGTCGCTCTCGAGTAGTGTAACAAAAAAGCAAGAAATTGTGGTACCGTATTCCACACATACATGAATGAAAGATCACACAAATGAACGCTATCGCTAGTCAACTTCAACGGCTATACTGGTTCATTTAATCAACTTAAATACAACTGATGCATTAAAACGGATCAAACTATTCAACATGGACATAGATTCTAAGTATATTAATCAAACGTTTTTAAATATGAGCATAGATTTAACACATTTAAACCAAATAAGAATTCGATGACTCGAATGTGTATGAATTTTTCTGTTTTCTCGAATGAAACGTCATATCATGTTCATCAGCTTGGTCTTCATTTATTTTTTTATTTCGTTTTTCTCTGAACACCCAGTGTCGTCATGCAACGGAATAATGTTGCATTGAAAAACAAAATTGTCAAAATTCATATAATTTACAATAAAACAATGAACTGAATTAAATGTACCGCTTGTTCAATAAATGTAAATACAAAAATACCATTACATCAAACCTCGCTCACGGTTTGTGGCTTATGGTGATTCGGTAACGTTCACCCATTTGTATTTGGCCGAGATTGACACAATCAACTTAACCCATTTATGCCGAGTTGACTCTCCCATCCTTCTAAATTGGATCAATTAATTTCCAAAATTGGGGATGTCTAGTATATTTATTTCTATATTTAGAATATTTCTTACAGAAATTCCTTTAAGCAAACAGCGTAGACCCAGATGAGACGCCGCATCATGCTGCGTCTCATCTGGGTCTACGCTGTTTGCCAAGGCCTGTTTTCTAGACGCTTAGCATCAATGGGTTAAACCGAAATAATTATAACAATAGGAAATATAAAAAAATGACACTTTCTTACTTAATTAATGAAATTGTTATTTTATCAGATTGTAAAGCAGATCAACAAAATCAGCGTACACCAAGATTAATTAAATGTATTCTTAGTTAAATCCAGTATTTTTAATAATAATTTCGTAGGGGATATAATTTACTGAGTATCAAATTTGTTAAAATATTATTTTGCCAACGTGCGCATTAAGTGTATATCATTATATCAATTGTATTGATTACTTATCATAATCATGTTTCAAGGTCATTCTGTCCACGTGTATCATGTGGTTCCTCTGCTACATCCTGACGGTGACGGGCGCATTTCCGGAGAAGGGTAACTATGGTTACGAAGGCCGGACGGATCTCCGCCTTGACGTCATTCAAGAGGTTGCGTGGGTGAGATTCCCGTATCCAGGTTAGCGGCAACAGGGGCATGTGGGGTAGTCAAATCGTAAGCAGTGGTCTGATCCAATGTGGTATTGATGCACACACATACGTACAAATGTCAAACGAAGAGAATCATCGTTATAAATCACCATGTCATCTATTTGAGATAAGAGTCACTATAGGGAATATTCTTAGTTTAACCGTGTTTTCTACATTAGAATAAGATTAAATTAGGCTTGTACGCGCTCTTAACAAAAAGACGGAATAACGTATCAATACAAAAAATTTATTAAACGTAACATATTAGTGTAATGACTACCAAATTACTTAGTCTCGTTACTCTGGCACCGCTGTTGACTCCCATTTTTACAGGATTATTGTGTCATTGTTTTAACTGGCACACCGTGTATTTAATGACTTAGGTATTTGTTATGAAACCAATTGTTGCATGATTCTCACGTCATTTGAACATTTAAACATTGTTTTTTCTGTGTCAGGTAACATCGGAACACCTAAGTTCAACTCGGCTTTCTTCGTAGCTATGATCGCCGGCGTGATCACTTCCGTCATCGAGAGCATCGGCGACTACTTCACGTGTGCGCGACTTGCCGGCGCACTTCCGCCTCCGCCTCACGCCATGAATAGAGGTAATAAGACCCAAGTCTCAAAAAGAAATATTAGAGCGCTGATTAAGGCCTAGGTAGTTAAATTATTGTTTATTTCAGAGCCCTCCACCCCCCTCCCCCCCCCCCAAAAAAAAATGGGGGGGGGGACAAAAAACAACTAACAAACATAGGTATCATCTGGGGCACTGGGTATGGTTCGCATGTGAATTGGCTACGTGTGCTGATCACTTTTCTAAGGCATTGTGGTGTAATGGATAAGATGTCCGCCTAACCACCGGGAGGTCACGGGTACGATCCCCACTGTGGGAGCGTTCTTTAGATCTCTCACAAAGACATCAAGTACTGGATCCAGGCCCAGAAAAAGGACTCGAGAGCGGTTCAATAAGTCTGAGGCCGTCGATGCAATCGAGCTAAAATAAAAAGGTTTCAACTTAAGCCATAGTTCAGTCTGCTGACAGAATAGGCATTCTGTAATATAATTAGAATAGATTGAGTGTATGCTAGATCAATAGAAACGATTGTTTGTATGATGGATCAATAAAACCATGATTTATTGTTTGGTGGATCAATAAAACCAAGATTGATAGTTTGATGGATCAAAAGAAACGATTGCTTGTATGGTAGATCAATAAAACCGTGATTGATTGTTTGGTGGATCAATTAAACCAAGAATGATTACTAAGTGGATCAATAAAACCGTGGTTGATTGTTTGGTGGATCAATAAACCAAGATTGATTATATAGTGGATCAATAAAACCAAGGTTGATTGTTTGGTGGATCAATAAAACCGTGGTTGATTGTTTAGTGGATCAATAAACCAAGATTGATTATAAAGTGGATCAATAAAACCGAGATTGATTGTCTGATGGATCAATAAAACCAAGATTGATTGTTTGGTGGATCAATAAAACCGAGATTGATTGTATAGTGGATCAATAAAACCGAGATTGATTGTTTGGTGTATCAATAAAACCAAGATTGATTGTTTGGTGAATCAATAAAACCGAATTAGATTGTTTTGTTTATCAATAAAACCCAGACTGATTGTTTGGTGTATCAATAAAACCAAGATTGATTGTTTGGTGGATTAATAAAACAGAGATTGATTGTTTGATGGATCAATAAAAGCAAGAGTGATTGTTTGGTGAATCAATAAAACCAAGATTGATTGTTTGATGGATCAATAAAACCGAGAGTTTTTATATGTTGGATAAATAAAATCGATATTTTTTTTGGTAAAACCGCGATTGTGTGTATGGCTGCTGTATAAAACCGAGTTTGAGTTAATGCAAATTTATACAATCGATAATTTTTACTAATACTAGGCCTTAACTAAGCTATGGCCTTCAGTACTAAGAACAAATATTGGTAGACATTTCATAGTTTTTTAATCGCTAATATTTTTTGCATAGATTATCTAAACTGAACCAAATTATGGATCCAGAATCATCTTGCAAAGCCTTACAGTTTCATCAAAGCCCCGGTCCTTTTGTATCGAATAAAATTATGAAACACAAACAAAAAATGCCTAATTTATGCATTCCCTCCTTAGTCCTGACTGTTACTATTTAGTTTCAAACAGTATTGGGTTGGTCTATCTGCCTTGTAGTGTCTCTGTCTAACTGCCTTGTGGTGTCCTGGAAATATAGACCATGTTCAGAAATCTTGTAAATGGTGGCAATAGATACATTGCTTTAATGATCGGGGGACTTTGGTGTAATATTATGTTCATATTGATGGTTTTATGTACACGTTTATACTCTTTAGATTAAAACAAAATATTTCATCCCAAAACACCAAAGGCGGTAACAATTTTGAACCCAGTAATAGTTGGAACAGACTAAGAAGAGGACCGCTTTGTTATGTTACTTGAACAACAGTACACGTCATGGCCTTGATGTTTTGTAAAAGAAGATTTTTCAAGTTACTTCACTATATGAGTCTATTCACATAAAGTGATCGAGAGTGACCAGTTTGGACCCCAGGGGAGTGATTTAAACAAATTTCACAATTCTACGTAGCAAAGATATAAATCAATCACAGTGTTGTTGAAATAATTAAAAAAAAATGCACACTTCTATTCGAAACTTGCGTTTATTGTTAACCGAACTAACGCTTACAAACAATCGCCTACTTTAATGAGACGTTTACTACCTAACTGTGTCGTTATCAATAGTGTTATTGCTTTTAAAGGTACTCGATGCACATTTCTTGTATAGTCTATTACTTGTACTGATTTTCGATTGTATCCCGAAGAAATTGTATAATGACAAAAAATAAATATTGGATTGAACGTTAATAAAAACGTGACCCAAGTGTGAATCATCTATTTAAGAAATACTTTTTAAAAGATCAATATCGGTCTCTCCGTTTTCTGCATTTGGAGATATTCTTAATGAGTATGTGTATGACATTCATTTTCTTAATATAACATATTCACCAAGACGGTCCAATCAGAAAACACTACATATTACAATAATGTATATTTCTAGGTATATTTATGGAAGGTGTGGGTTGCATTATATCGGCAGCCGTCGGGACGGGTTTTGGAGTGACGTCGTGCAGTCAAAATATAGGCGTTATAAGTCTCACCAAGGTAATTTATTTTAGCGATTTTTCTATCTCGTCTAATGAACTTCTATCGTCCTTACAGGACATCTGTTGCATACGTGCAAAGCAAAGATTTTAATGCGAACGCTTCCGGTAAATAAACGAAATGAACAAAATGCGCATTGCTTATAGAAAACTTTAGTTATTTATATACGTGTAGAATTATTTAAACGTCACAGAAAACGTTGTCAGATAGCGATGTAACTAAACGGACATTGCTTGTAATTGTTTATGGTAGGATAACATGAGAACCAAATTTTTCGAGTCAGAATTGCATTACTCTATAGCCATTTGTTTGCTTATTTACATTGTTATCGTGCGATATTTGCGGCGATGAGATCATAACAATGAATGATTTACATCTTTGAATATCATTAACTATACTGTCCCTCTTTCTGTGAAAGCAATGCTTGATGCATGTGTGTTAATTATCGTGCAGTTTACACAGGCTAATCAGGGAAAACACTTTACGCATTTATATTGTTGTTGTTGTTTTTTGTAAAGAAGTCTGTCTATACCAAAATCAAGTTCAAGTGTCGTCCCTGAGCCTGTGGGGACTACACGGGCTGATCTGGTACTATACTTTAAGCGCACATGCATTTAGCCCCAATTTCTCAGAACGCGGCTTACACTTAATAATGCTTTTGTTTGTAGGTTGGCAGTCGCCGCGTTGTAATTGTGGCGGGAATCACCATGGTAGTGTTCGGCTGCTTCGGAAAATTCAGCGCGCTCGTCGTCTCTATGCCGGACCCGATCATCGGGGCTTCCTTCCTCGTACTTTTCGGTAAAACTATAATGAAGGCACATATTATTTCTTCGAGCTTTTTTTTCAATTCGCCTTTTTACTGAGGCTATTGTGCATTCTTATAACAGACGAAAGATCTCTATGCCGGACCAAATCATCGCTATAAACAGTACAGATTTAAGTTTATTGTTTGATTCGAGTGCAATGCCTTTCACAAGTTGATTGACTAAACTGTGCATCCCAATACACATTGACCGTTCAAGGGCGATGACCATGTTTATTTATTTTTGGATGTGATTGTTGCATGTTTAGTCAATGCTATTGTCTTATGTAAGACTGTTCGGCAATTGTCAACAATCAACTATCATATGAGCCTTGTTTTAAGAAAACTGGGCTTAATACATGTGCATAAAGTGTCATCCCAGATTAACCTGTGCAGACTGCACAAGCTAATCTGGGACGACACTTTTCGCACATGCATTATGCCCAGTTTTCTCAGAACAAGTCTCATACGGTTGTTCTCGTCTCGGTTCAGCTTATGTTGGCTTGCACTTTGTTATTATATTAACCCTTTTATGCCAAGTGAACTCTCCCATCCTTCTAAATTGGATCAATTTATTACCAAATTTAGGGATGTCTAATATATGTATTTCTATATTTAGAATATTTCTTACAAAAATTTCTTTAAGCAAACAGCGAAGACCCTGATGTGACGCCGCATTATGCGGCGTCTCATCTGGGTCTACGCTGTTTGCCAATGCCTTTTTTCTAGACGCTAGGCATAAATGGGTTTAATATATAAAAAAAGTGTCTTTGCAGGTGTCCTGACGGCGGTGGGCGCGTCCAATCTCCAGTACGTGGATCTCAACTCCTCCCGGAACCTCGTCGTATTCGGCATCTCCCTCTTCCTGGGCCTCAGTTTTCCTAACTGGGTCATGAAGAATGAGGCCCTCATTAGAACCGGTTTGTAAAATACGTTTAACTAGATTTGATTTGTAATGGGACTCGACCTTTTTCTTACTTAATCCTGTTTGGCCCAGCAATTTTAGTCCAGCAAATCGATGACCTCTTAAGAATCATAATGTATTACGTGTAACTACATGAATGTTTCAACTGCTTCTGCATGATGTAAAACTTGAAGACTTGTTTGTATAAAGTGTATCCATAAACAAGTGTAATGTTCTGCAATTTCCCTTATCTCATTTAGTTCATAACTTGAAAATATACAGATTTGATAGAACTTTATTGAATCAAGTTGATCCGTAACATGGTCATGTAAACCCTAGCATTTCATAATAAAACCGGCTGGTATAAAGTATACTTTACAGGTTTTGTCGTAGGTCTCAGCTTCAATAAAATGAGTCTTGCTAAAACAAGACTGCATTAGAAACATGTAAAGATGCAACAAATACCATTGAACCGTTACTGTACTGACTGATTACTCGGGTAGGAAAAGTTCCATCCTATCAGTATTTTACACTAAATTTCTTATGAGCTTGCACATATATTCTTCAGGTTACACTGACCTAGACCAGGTGCTACAGGCCCTTCTAGCCAACAACATGTTCATGGGATGCTTTTCAGCGCTTGTTCTAGACAACGTGATACCCGGTAAGCATCCGGCAACGAACATGTGAGCCTAGTTAATCAATAGTTTAAATACATGTGCGTTAAATGTCGTTACATATTAGCCTGTGCAGTTTGCTTTTTTGTATAACGGAAGTCTCTTCCTAACGAAAATCCAGTTTAGGCCAATTGCACAGGCTAATCTGGGACGACACTTTATGGACATGCATTAAGCCAAGTTTTCCCAGAACGCGGCACATACTGTGTGCGCCAATGTTATTGACATAACATGAACAAGTTGAGAATACATCAGTTCAGGTTTTATAAATGGAAATGTCAACGATCGTAAACCTTCTAATTGGTTAACAATTGTTCTAGTCAACATTTTCAATATTGCTTTGCTGGTAAATATCGGCGATCTGTGTAGCGCTTTAAGGCATTTGCATTATTGGCTACTTAGCACACTATTTGGTAATGAACATCAAAATAGCATTTAGAGTTGTTACACAAATGAACATGTGTACGTATATCGTGGTATGGTCATGTATATTTATATTGTTGTTTTTCTCCGATCGAAACTATCATATAGATTGTACATTTACCGGTTGTTGTTGTTTTTTCCCAAAAGGGACTGATATTGAACGCGGCATTGTAATTTGGCGAGAAGTTCCGAGCGATACCGATGATGATAGCGAAGATATAAATATGGTCAATATGAACCTCTCCATGAAAACGTACGATCTGCCGTTCGGAATGAACCTTATACGCAACTTCCGGTGGGGAAAGCACGTTCCCATCTTTCCAACATTTGACGGCTTCGATAGCGTGCGGTGCCCGTGCAAAGGTTCTCCCCTGCATCTTGAGGACTTCGAAGTGGTAATGAAAAATGACAATAACGGAGGTGTGGAAAACGGCACGACAAAGGTGTGAATGGGGAAATGAAAGAGAAAGAAAACAAGTTATCGAAGTTTTGATTGACGATATACTTACTTACAATAGTCACTGGTGTAATTTGGTTAAATGGACCATGTGTTGGAGATTGAAACGTCAGCCGTTTATATTTTGGGTTGACTGTAATTTGCAATAACGTAGTTGTAGTGCCAAGTTTGTGTTTTGCTGTATTGCTTTTTGGGGTTTTTAAAGGGGCATTTTCACAGCTGTTGGCAGATATTGAAGTTCGTCATTAAATGCTTTATATTGATGAACGTGAACATTGGATCTTAAAAGCTCCAGTAAAAAACAAGAATAAAATAAAAGAAAAAAAAGTAACCCTAAACTGGGCTCGAACCACTGACCTCTGGAGTAAAAGTCTAACACTAAAACCATTTGGTGCTCATACAATCAGTGATGTATTCTATACTTTATATAATCGATCCTCGTAGTGTCACAAAATAGAACGACAACAATACAACTCTCCAAATCTATTCAATCGTTTCGCGTTGCAACGCTTTATAATTTTCAGGTTTTTAAATCGTCAAAAGATGCCTAAAATGGATATTTTAGAGCATGGTAAAGGTTCAGTATTACTGTTTCCTCGCAAATATCATAACTACAACGAAAATGTGCGAATCTAAAACATTTTTTTTACTTTGTAAATTTGCCAAAACGTGAAAATACCCCTTTAAGTTGTGCAAAATAGTATTCTCACCATAGACTATTGCATGTAAACATGTTATATGCCAAATAGTTCAAGTATGTATATGTTTTATACCGGTGTAAAATATACATGCACAATATACATTTATTGTGCAAATACATGTACATTCATATTTAAAACATACAGTTTCATATTTCAAAGCAGTATACGCAGTTTTCATTATTAACATGAATTATAAAATATCACTGCAATTAGTAAATTACGTTTATAGCGCACACTTACAAATGAAGTCAATGTGATTTGTCATTTGTGTATCTGTTTAGCAGAATGTTACTTGCAAGAATAAAATACCGCAGCCACTAGTCTATTGAATTCATAACGCACAATTACAAATGACGTCATTGTGATTTGTCATTTGTGTATCTGTTTAGCAGAATGTTACTTGCAAGAATAAAATACCGCAGCCACTAGTCTATTGAATTCATAACGCACTATTACAAATGACGTCATTGTGATTTGTCATGTTTGTATCTGATTGGTAGTACAGTATGGTACCAGCATGATAAAATATTATATAGACTACGTGGCTTCAACTCGATTCATTATGATTTGTAATAATTAAGCTTTGAATACAGACATCTGCCGGTATACATCATTTTGGTAAATATTGAATACAGATTTTTGATAGATTACAATTCACGAATAATGTTTTAACAATGAACAGAGTGTTGAAATCGAATAGCAAGATAAGAAATATACTACAACATTCACAGTTATAGAACTAATCATAACCGGGATAAAAGAATGGGTTGTTAATGGCATTTACATATGCAAGTTTTAGTAAATACAATCTACGCAGTAACATATGTTTATAACTAAGATAACGAACGTTTTCAAATCCTTGTTGCATCCGTTGTGATAAACTCGCGCATTGTTCTTCTGTGTGAAGAAACAAACATATTTCGTGTCCATGTTTATTTTCTTTATAATGTTTATTATTTATAATTGTATTAGCACTTCAAATTGGGTATAATAGGATCTTAAAAATCCAGAATTTGATAAGTTAGAGAGATAATTTGAAAACTGCATAACGTTGTTAACACACAATTTTCGGAACGTTTTACGACACAAAAGAATTGTTCCATGCCATTTTGACGGTATATTTGCAAAGTATAAATAGACTCATAACAATAACACTGGTATAGTAAGTATCAATAATGCATTTCTTAAATTATAAAGTAGGATTTTGTAAATGAAAATACTATTATATATAATAGTCCCAACAAATTGGAAAGAAATGACTTTGAAAATGCGATATTTTCAAGATGAATTAAAGGCTCATTTTGATCATTTGCAGGCTAAAGTTGTAATAAACTTATTGACTGTTCTTATAGATGTAACTTTAATCATGACATTTCATTGTGTTTTCTTATTTGGTGAGCATTGTGCTTGTTCAAATGCCAAGAAACAGAGACATTTTGCTTTGCAAACGTGTGTCCGTATCTCTTCCGACCTTGCAGACCTTGGTCCCCCCACTTCATGGACCAAAAGGAACTTCATCATTGATTATGATGTTAGTGATGAGGAAGATGTTTATAGTTAATTTTGCCTTGTTCTGAGAAAACTGGGCTTAATGCTTGTGCGTAAAGTGTCGTCCCAGATTAGCCTGTGCAGTCCGCACAGGCTAATCAGGAACGACACTTTCCGCTTTTATGGTATTTTTAGTTTAAAGGAAGTCCCTCCTTACCGAAAATGAAGTTTATGCGGAAATTGTCATCCCTGATTAGCCTGTGCTAATCTGGGATGACACTTTACGCACATGCATTAAGCCCAGTTTTCTCAGAACAAGGCTCAATTTGTTTCTCCTAGCAAAAAAGGCTTTATTCGATAACTGTACAACGAGCAATTACAAAATTTACCGTAGGCCTGTGATTATCGGAATTAAAATACGTGTTGGTAATTTTAAAAATTCTTGGTGGTAATGTTGAATTCGTTGGTTAAAGTAGCATGGACATTTACACTGCTAAATCGTGAAACCAACAAACCCTATGCAACATATTAGACAAGACTTTTCAGCTCGATAATTTAGTTATAATGAAAAGTAGATTAACTTGACTAATGCGTTATATTTTCAAGGGTTGCCGTCAAAACAATAATTGAAAAAATAAATATGTATCATGAAACCTTCATGTCCAATAACAACATACTGTTATATGGTATTCGCGTTAAAACTTATCGTTGAATTCATACAATGAAACACCAGGGAAATCAGCAGTGGGGCAACCTTATTTTTTAGAACAAGGCTTTGTTATTCAAAACAAGTGATATGTTGCTAAAGAAAACAGCAACAACATACAACAACACATAGCATACTAAATACGTGTTATGTATTTCGAAACAACTCGAAAAACTAATTTAGTAATTTGCTATTTGTTCCTTATAGAGGACGTACAGTATTATTTTGTTCATGACCACAACCAATAAACTTTGCTTTGTGATGCTTTCTTTTATATTGCCCAGAAGAAAAAAATCTTTGAATAAACAACCATGTTCGACTGAGATGAATACTTCTATTTCAGAATATTTAAATTATTCGATGGATATAATGTTTGTTGTTTTTGTGCAATACATAACATGTACAACAGATAGTCGTCGTCAGATGCTAAAATGATGAATCTGAGAATCTGATGTAAAAATAAACCAACCGCAGAGATCAAACTGTTGATACAGACGTTATTGTTGACATAACTTTAAAAAAAAATACGCTTTAAAAAAAATAGTCCACATAGAACTTACTGAAAAAAATAATTGAAAATGTTGATTCCGTGAATATTTTTGTCTTTAGGGTTCTTGTGTATAACTGACGACAAATGGGCTAATATCCTAGAATAGGATCACAAGTGATT
Source organism: Dreissena polymorpha (assembly GCF_020536995.1). Classification (NCBI taxonomy): domain Eukaryota; kingdom Metazoa; phylum Mollusca; class Bivalvia; order Myida; family Dreissenidae; genus Dreissena; species Dreissena polymorpha. The sequence goes on from NC_068360.1 coordinate 33,612,757, forward strand.
GTGTTCATTAATCTCAAATATTGTCTTCGTCCAATATGTTGCAGGGTGATTGATGAATCTGTTATCCGGGAAGTCTTCTTAGTGACGCCGAAACACTGGGGTCCGGGGTTCACGTAACCGTAATTGAACATTTATTATGAAGGGCAAAATGCCCAGTAATTATTTCAATGCCGATTAACTTTTTAAAAGGCATTCTTTGTTTATATTATTTTATGTTCGGTTGTTGCTTTGAAATCCTTCAATCGCTATAGTTTATTCATTACATTTTCATAAGAAAAAATACTATTGTTCACAAAAACAACCACTTACGCATTCCATTTCTAAAGATGTATATCCTGAATATAATTAGCAAATAGCTCAGTTAATATTTTACGAGAGCAATACAAGTTCTTGTATCCCAGACTGAGAACGCTAAACGGCTGAGATATATTCATAGGTTAAGATGACCATACATCACTCATGTTAGCAATTTATTTAATTTATACAGCGAATACATGTTTAGATTTGATTTTTAAGTACATATATGTTACAAAACGGGTGCTTATCCAAACAAATAAAGAACTACAGGAATTTTTACAAGGAATTTGAAACATTGAGTCTCACTCAGCCACTAAATGATGTACCTATTGAGGTCCCGAATGATCCTAGCAAGTGCTATAGGACAGGCACGAACAAATTTACACATGAAGGAATAGACGCACTAAAAGTATCAATAAATATATGAAATAATAATATGATTATATGTGTACAAACATTGATACAATGTGTTTAAAAGCAGACAGTTCTCTTTTTAAACAATAATATTGAGTTTTCTTTACTTAACACATTAAACAATACTTCATTTGATGTTTAAATATGACTTCTAAAGTAGTTCCAAAATAAGGAAAATTACATAGATCTAAATGGGTTTTAGATTTTATTTCCAATGACCGACATATTAATTGCTTCTTGTATTAATACGCTTTATGTTTATTTTATTGATACAAAATATACATTGTGTTTTATAAAAAATAGTTATATTAAGAATTGTTGTACATTCTTCGGCCTGTTAACAATTCAGTCAATAATTTAGTAATTAAAAACACAATATCAATACTTCTTAACGTATCAAACATTTTAAAACTAAGTAACAGAAACAGTTTTACACACAAAGAGAGTCTGAAAATACATAAGATTTGTTAATGAAAACTGATTAATAAAACTAGGCCATGAAATTTGATTAAACAAACTTAAATTAACAAAACTATTATGTTTGTAAAATAAATTTATAAATTATCAATAATTCTATAAATTACTTTCAAAAGAAAATAAACGTGTGAGTAGATACTATGAGAATATTTACATAATATACGGTAAAACAATTTCATGCCTTGGTTTGTTCTTTATGCTTACATCGATACAAATATTATTATTGCCAAGCTGCCTACAATCACATTGTATGGAATTTGGATTAAACAACATTTAACTAGATAAAACTCGATTATTTATATGTGTGAATCAAGTAGACAAAAAGTAAACGCGTTTCGGTACATGTAATTGTATGGCAACGTGAAGTAATGTCGGCATCAGACTCGCGGAACATTAGCTTCGCAATTGTTCTATTCCTTAACGTTCATCGTCTGTTTCAATGTATTAGGCTTTTATTAGTCGGTTTAAGTATAATGACCATAATCTGGTAAACAATTACAAATATGATGACACAGCTTTATGATAACGAGATTTCAGATATTTTAAGAAGATATTTTAATCTGACTCATTTCAAAACTACTAAATGTTATAAAAAATGTTTACACCGGGAGCGGAAAAGTCCACAGATTTGTAAGTGCCGATCACTCATTGAGATGACGTTCGTTTACATTTTATTAACGTCCCTGTTGTCCAACTGAAGAAAAACACACTCATGTTACACATACAATTATTGTAATTTATTGAATGAATTATTGTCATTTAATATAATGTCATAACTTTTATATTGACCCATATTTTGCAGGTAGCGCAGTTTTACGAAAGCTTTTGATCAAAAACAGGTTGTTTTTTTTATAAAATAAGTCTGTACGTATAATGTCGTAACTTTTATATTGACCCATATTTTGCAGGAAGCGCAGTTTTACGAAAGCTTTTGATCCAAAACAGGTTGTTTTTTTTATAAAATAAGTCTGCACTTCAGATTTAAAAGTATTACTACAATTTTCGTTATTGGTATCTATTGTGTTGTCCGTATTATGCATTCATGTTCGTAAATAGCTGTTTCTTCTTGGCTACGTATGAGGTTTGAGGCCCTGAAACCCGACTTTAGCCCCCAACAATTCTTTGATTTCGATTGAAAATTGCAAGGTGCTTGTCCCTTTTTTAAAGAATGTTTTGCCTTGTGTCTAACACTTGCGTAATGTGCTTAACTGTTTGACAATTGGTCACTACCTCGAGCTGATAGAAGTTATTTCACTAGATGGTGCAGCTCATTTTTCCCTCGGTTTATACGTATTTAATAATATAATACCTCTATGATAATATACAGATTTTTATGAATTAAATGTAAAATGCACTTCAATAAAGTTGTATTTTGTAGATACAATACCACGATGTAATATAATACTATTTTCTCACAACAGGTTGTTTTCTTTCTTATTAGTTTGTGCCATGAACATGACAAACATACTTCTATTACTTTTGTTGAAGGGAGGTACCTATTATTATCATTTAAGACTTTTTAATATCAATAAAAACGTATATATAATGTAAGAGCGTTTGGTGGAAGAATAAAGAGTGTTAAAAGACAAAGAAGCTATACTCACTGGTTGACATTGGCAGGGAGTCATAGTGGCTGGGATTCATTGATCTTTGTGCCAAGTCGTCGTACGTATTGTGAGAGGGCGATTCAATGTTAGCACGAGTTCCTCCAACACACCTTTAATATTAAATATGTAAGTCATAACCTCTTCGATGTCAAACGAAATTAAATGTTTTGAAAACGAATCCGGACTTTAAATATTGTGATAACATGGATTTCTTTGTAATGTAATACTCGACACGTCTGATATAATTTAGACAATTTGATTTATCGACAATGAACACACAAGTGTATACACGTTTGCTAGCTCTATAAGACATAATATGAATATTTTACAATATCTTTGAGCATATATGTAGCATATTAATGAATAATGAAACAAATGGTGTGTATTTGTTTCATGAATGTTTAGATAAGCAATCAAATTATCGATAATACGATTGGATATGAAAAACATGAAATTCAATGCAACGATTTCAAGGCCATGCACGTTTGAAGGCGCGATTTACATTGTTGAGCAAAACGAAAGCTTTAACAAAAGTATCCGTACCTTTTAACAATAAAGTGACGACCTCAGGCGATACATCATGTACATTTAACCCATTTCTGCCTAGCGTCAAGAAAAAAGGCCTAGGCAAACATCGTAGACCCAGATGAGACGTCGCATAATGCGGCGTCTCATCAGGGTCTGCGCTGTTTGCTTAAAGGAATTTCTGTTAGAAATATTCTAAATATAGAAATAAATATACTAGACATAACAAAATTTGGAAATAAATTGATCCGATTTAGAAGGATGGGAGAGTCCACTAGGCTTAAATGGGTTAATTAGGTCAAGTTTACTATGTCTAATAATGAATCAAAATAGCACAGTGTACATTTAGAATGCCTAATAATTAAAAACCACGTAAATTAACGTATACACATGTAATTATTGCAAATATGGTTATATTATTGAGAGGTGAGACAAATTACAAGAAAATATATATCTTAAGAGCTATGTAAACATGTGCTGACATTTAAAACGCGTCTTTAAAATAAAAATCTGGTTTCTATTTATACGTACTGTATTTAAAGCTACCAGTATTACTTTTAATATCGTTCAACAAAGTCGTCATGATGTTGTGTTAATTGAAATAATACCTTAATATGTATATTAAAGTGTTTTATAAATAAATACCCTGTTAATTATTACTATAAAATGTTACAGTGGGTATATTTGTATGAACAATCCTTAGCAATAAAATTGTATTTACAAATGTCTCTGCATTGCACGTTTTCATTTACATGTATTTTCGTGACGGATTTGTGCACATCACTTGCAATAATTTATTTGTGTGAACTTACTGGCGATGTATTCGTCTGCTGAACACCACAATAAATACTGCTACAGCCTCTACAACAACGCCAAAGGCTGTGGACACAGCTAATAAAGCGTTGTAATATTTTTTCAGAATGGCACTCCTCAGCTGCAACACACATGCCCTTATTGTATACCTTGTATACTTGGGTGAAAATAAAGAGTTGTTCTGTTCTGTTCATACAGGATTTTAACCCATTTATGCCTAGTGGACTCTCCCATCCTTCTAAATTGGATCACTTTATTTCCAAAATTAGGGATGTCTAGTATATTTATTTCTATGTTTAGAATATTTCTTACAGAAATTTCTTTAAGCAAACAGCGCAGACCCTGATGAGACAATCATGTGGCGTCTCATCTGGGTCTACGCTGTTTGCCAATGCATTTTTTTTCTAGACGCTTGGCATAAATGGGTTAACATGAGTGTGATCAACAATATATGAGAGATTAGGCGAAAGGTCAATAGGAGCATCTTTGCTGGTAGAAACCGGGTTTGAACGCTTTATAACAGAGTACATTTACGCGAATTAAATGGTTTGAAAGTAATACATAATGTGTGATAATTATACAAATAAAGAGTAAGATATTCACTATTTATTTTTTCTATTTTTTATATCAACATTCAATCGTTTTGTTAAGTCACATGATTAAACCTTAGACAATTTATAGAAAACGCCTACTAATGCGAAATAAATCAGGAAAGAGTGAAGATTTATCTGTGTATACTTACTATTATCCGTACTGGATACGAAACTGAGTAAGAATAGAAATAGTTAAATAATTTAACTTAAATTACGTTAAACACGTTTTTCGGTAATCGATTAATATTAAATCTTACCGACGCTACAGTTACTCTGAGTCCAGCCAGGCGCAATTCGGTCATCAGGACAGTCGCCAGAAACATGGTCACAGCTTGCTCCATTCAGGCAATGGCATGATGAGGAACAGTTCATACCGAACATGCCTGGGGCGCAAGCTGCATAAGCCGCACAAATATATTGTTGTACATGAGGCAATACAGCGCGTTGCGTATGTTAACAATTAGTAATTTATATAATTTAAATAAAAGTTTAATTGGTAGCATTTGCTAATTTAATTTCTTACCCACGCTACAGTCACGATGTGTCCACCCAGGCGCACATTGGTCCCCAAAACAGTAGCCAGTAGTACGGTCACAGCTTGATCCGTGTAGACAGTGGCAGGGAGAGCAGTTCTTACCAAAATGATCTTGGTCGCAAGCTGCGAAAGTCGTCGAGCGAAATAGATTGGCATAATAGCGTAAAAAGCATTCGTAAAATAGAAGTGGTCACTATATGTTTATTATGAACATGTATTGTATAAGTTTGATCTTAGAATCAAGCTGCATTATTTAAAATCATTACAAGTTCGAATACATTGACTTCAATGTAAACAACAAAAGCAAAAGGAGCTGACACAAATTGAACTATGGAATTTTTATTCACGCTATAGTTATTTAGTTCACCCATTTCCACTTTGGTCATTAGGATAGTAAATTTGCTATCTAAATCATACCAACACATTTGCAATAAAATATAAAATGTTAAAATATGTTGTCATTCATACAACGCCAATCTAAATACTGTCGTATACAGTGTTTAATGTCTCACTTAAACATTAATCAATCGATACATGCAATTGAAATCAGCTGGTTAGTACATTACCTGCTTGTCGGTATATCTGAATTTCGCACAACATCATATAACCACCATCGCTGTTACTACCCGTAACTCGCACAATCTGTATTTCTCTTTGAGGAGTTAGCTGCTTCTCCATAATCATCCATTTCTTGGAAGTAAATTGTTCATTAGAAAGGAATTCTTCCCTAAGACCCACTGACAGATCGATGCTGGCAAAAGTGAAACTCGCTGTAATTAAATAATGAGTGTAGGATACATTTTTAATAACATTACTGTAACTGAAGTACTAAGAGGTTGACGGAAATAAACGTTGATAATTATTTCCGAAAGTAAATAATTTCAAAATAAATTTCATTGAACAAGAAATTTAGTACGCCTTTTAGTGTACCATTAGTTCTTGGCGTGTTCAGTCGAAATACAAAACAAAGGAATGCGCAACCTTTTTACTCGGCAACTCAAAATACTCTAGAATGTGGGGTATACTACTAAAATAAACAATCGTGAAAACCGGTGGTTACAGCGCTGGAAAGACAATAATCCAGCTCAATAGTAATGTACAAACATTTTAACTCGCACCATTTCACGTCTTCATATTTTACTCTTAAAAAACCCAAAAATCTCCCAAATATGTTGCAGAAGAATTTAATATCTACTGGTACACAAGTCACAAATTACTCTTTTCGACAACAATAGTTAACACAAATAATAAGTATGCTGGAGTAAATTGAATGACGCTAACACTATAAAAAGTATTTCACCATAATTGTAGTGTGAGTAAATACTTTCATTCATCCAATAAATAAACATATCGGATCTGAAAAATAATTGTAATTCAAACAATAGTCTTGCCCCAGTTGATACATGCGTGGATTGATCACTGTAATTATTAGAATTATTGTAAGTTCATGTCTATGTTACCGCCATGTATACGTGTAAAATGTGATATACCGGCCATGTTTAAAGATATTAGTACAATCAATTGTAACTTGTGTCCCTAAATGATTATATAGTTTAATTCTGAAAGATTGTGCACAGTGAAAGCGTCCATGTTGATGTTCCTCATATTAGATTAACATTATCGTTTAATCTCTTCTTTTATCATTGAAAGAGTGCATTACACTTAATAGAGTATTTTGATAGTTCAGTTATCTAAAATAATCACTTAATTCTGTTGTTTTTTCCTGCATTAGTTTTGCACTCAAATGTCAAGTCGTTTTTAATATTGTACATTTTAGAATTTTGTTATAAATATGACTAATTTTTAAATGAGTTTGAAGTAAAAAAAACACGTTTAATTCACTTAAAGAATAGTGACATTTATAGCTGTAAGAACAATACATTCTGCTGTGCGCTGTTGTGCGCTCGATGAACACTCCTTGTTCGCAATATGTGCGTTCCTTATTAAGTGCGCTTATAATTGCACAAGATCGTTTGTGCGCTTTTGGAGAGGCAGAACATGTTCATTCAATGGGTCTTATCTAAGTTTGTATAAGTGTGAGACCATTCTGATTGTATTATTTTCAACTGATCAGTCATCAACTTAAACGATACATATTCAAATAATATTTAACCTAAATATAAAAACATCGCTGTACTCATTTGAGAGACTTAAACACTATTCAAGAGATTTTTGAAGATGTTAATTATTGATATATAAATATTGTATAAATAGTTTTATTTTTTCATACTAAATTATTGTCAATAAAAAATATAATTGGAATAGCTTAAACCTTCAGTTTATGTTTTCCTGTTGTTATGCAAAGAACTTGGTTATAAAATATTATTTTAATTTGACAATTAATCAAAGTCCATTTTAATGTTTTAAAGAGAAATGTAGGGAAAAAAAGCTATAATCATACTCTGCGACGTGAAATACCTCAGTGTTCAAAAATAATTAATATATGTGTGAATAAGACGTTAAGCGCCTACGATTTGAATTCAAATAAGAGGATGCTAATGGCAACATGACTTTACGAATACGCCCATTTGAATTATTTACACCTAATAAAAATACTACACATATTTCTTAACTTCCTGCAGCATAACTATGTCTTCAGAAGGCAAAGTATTTTTGCAGTTGTCCGCTTTGTGTTCTTTACAAACGTTGAAGTGACTCAGCTCTCAATATGGCCCAAAGCCCATGAATAAATTGCTTATACGTCGCCATCGACTGCGAAAATAGAGACCCGCTCTTTGACAAATTCCTGGATTTGGCACAATAATTTTGGATTTCATGGTGAGTATGTGATTTGGGATTAAAGGGGCAATATACCAAAAACATGTATATTGTCAACAGCAGGAGGTCGAAAGTTAGCAATATAAGCTGCTTCATGTCAAAAAAGGTGTGTAGCTTCATCATCTAACTCTGGACCATACTGATCTATAAAGGGTAAATACCATTTCGAATAGAGCAGCAAAAAGCCCGTGCCTAGATTTTAAAATGAGTTTCAGCGGCATATCTCTTTCTTCGCCCCTTTACAAATAATAACGAATCTGACATGCTATGTTTACGACACATAGATATGTGCAATGTCTATAGCAAAAAGAACTAGCTTGTAAGACGTAGTTTAGGCTACAGATTAGCTTCATACACCTTCGGATATGGCATGCAAGTAATTTTTCCTCGGATGATAAAAATAAAGAAGCCGTCAATAATCTTTCGAATTTGCCTGCATAGCGTTTAAATAATGTATGAACTCGGAATAAGGAATAAGTCTCTGTTCAATAAGAGCTTTAAACTTTCCAACTTAAAGGGTGTAACTAAAGATTAGATGCAACCATTACTATATTGGTAGAAGACGAACTATTGGAGTCGTGTGTAGTTCTGACTGAATCTTTACTAGCTGCCAGGCGTGTCGCTTGGAACTGTTTTGATGAAGCTTTATCACATGAAAAATCTTCAGGTATGGTAACTTAATCCCATTTCAGACATTTTTTTAATCACCCACATTGCCATCAAGTACTGTTGCATCTTTTAAAGTCACTAAAAATAACATGATTATAAGTTCTAAGAACAAACCAACAAAGCCACATGTCCAAATCTCTTGACAGACCTACACAAATAATAATAGCTATCATAAACATTCATGTGTGCTTCATCTCAATAGACATAAAGGGGCCTTTGCACGTTTTGGTAAATTGACAAAATTAAAAAAAGTCGTTTCAGATTCGCAATTTTTCGTTTTAGTTATGATATTTGTGAGGAAACAGTAATACTGAACATTTACCATGCTCTAAAATAGCCATTGTATCCATCTTTTTTACGATTTAAAAACCTGAAAATTATAAAGCATTGCAACGCGAAACGATTGAATAATTTTGAGAGTTCTGTTGGTGTCGTTATGTTTTGCGAATCTACGAGGATTGCTTATATACAGTATAAAATTCATCACTCATTGTATAATCACTGATGGCCGAGCGGTGTAAATGGTAGAATTTTACTCCAGAACTCCAGGGGCCAGTGGTTCGAGCCCTGTTGAGGGTAACTCTTTTTCCTTTTTTTTACATTTTATTTTTGATTTTTTACTGGAGCATTTAGATCCAATGTCTACATTTATCAATATAAATCATTTAATGACCGACTTCAATACATGCCAATAAATCTGTGAAAAGGTTCCTTTAATTGGAACAGAAAACAGGACTGATGACCGGAGACTGCGAATGCTATATGCCACCATACGGGGACATAAAGGTTCAAAGAATATTATCAGGACTGTCAAACACAGAATGTGGAACCGACTTCCAGTGCTACATATACTATAGTAATAAAACTGTCAAACCGAATGTGCAACATCAATGTCAGTTCAAGCCTGTTTAAGCGTTTACCATCTGATAATTAATTATGAATCATGGAAAAGTCGTTGTATATGCTGGTCTTTGCTTTGACTGTCCAGTGGATGGACTGGAATTGGATGGACTGGTAACAACATGGAGTATCGACTTGATTTATTGGTCAAAACATGGCCTGGTCACTGGATAGTCTGGTGACAACATGCATAGGACACTATCAGTAAGAAAATGTGCGAGTGTTCTGAAGTGCTAACATTCTAGTTCAGGCGGTGGATAATGTTTGTTTTTTCATTCTATTGAACGCTATCAATACATAACTGTTTGCAAACAACCAATTTTATATATAAAAAGCAGAATAATGTCTATCCAATAAAGAAACGTTTTGGTCCGAAAATCTTATGAATTGTAACTCTTCCGTAAAAGTGTACAATTGATCCGTGATGTCAATTATGCAAAAATAAGATTCCTTAAACAATAATTTAAATATCTCTTTGGGACAACCAATGTTTTTCGATGTGTTCAGTCAAAACAAAATACACAGCGTTACTCAAGTATAAAAAGGTTATAGAAACAACTTAAATACACGATTGGGGCGCGGTTGTCAAATCTAAACTGTGCCGGTGTATTGTTAACGTGTGACAAATCTAGCTCGGACATAATCATCAACAAGATAGTGTATATTCAACAATCATGCAATTAGAAATTAAACTCTTCAGAATGATTAAAAAAATATTCACCGTTAACTTGCATACCTAGCTCATCTACTGGTCCAAAAACTATAACTCTCTCCACGAGTGTCAGCTGGACCCAAGACGGTCTGTGTAGGGCGCTGCAACAATCACAATCGCCAGAACCCCATTGTTTAGTCGCGTTCTGCACTACACCATCGTTAACTTTATCTGCAGCAAAAGCGGCCGAATCATTTGTTGTCACAGTGGTTGCCGAGTTAGGAATCTGGATTGGGTCTAAATTGAAACAAATGTTAATATTAACATTTAAGCAGACTACACTAATGGAATCGGATAATAGCGGGTATTATCAACTTCCGTAGTAACGTATCGGTTTCTCACGTTATATTGACGGATATTATCAAGCGGCGGTAATCGTAATAAGTTACATTAATAAAATAAAATATAGATGTTGCTAATTAACAATCAACTGAAACGAAAATTTATATAGGAACCTGCACGATATTTATACAGCTACAGTATAATTTATTTGGTAATTGTCATTTAAAAAATATCGCGTTTTGGCATCGTGATTGAAAATATGTAAACACTGGTAAACCGTTAACATCTAAATATTATAATGAAATAGTTGAAATCAACAGCTTCCTTTAGAAAGGCTCGTGAAAGTATACTTGTCAAACTAGAGTGTTGACAATACAATGATATTATAAAATATATGTAATCTGGTACTCATAAATATTCCGTGAAAATGCGTGGTCGATTTCAAATTTAGATAATAAATATCTTGCAAAATTATACGGATATCTGAAGACATCTGTATATATTCACACTTAGAAATCCCGTAATTCGACTTGAACCGATCGGCTGATGATGGCTGCACAGAGCAACTGAATGGTTGTTATTTAGTTCATGAGACATGAACTTGTATTACCTTTTTTTAATTATATGATATATATAATTGTGTAAAAAATCAATAAAAAATATATAATATTATATAAAATACAATAAAACAATATATAATATACACGTAAGAGTTACAAAAATTGAAATTATTCATGAAACATTTACAATAATCGGTCAACAAATGTGAACGTGTAAAAAAGAGGCAAGAACAGCTCGGTTTGCGAGTCCCACATTGATCGCCTGCATCACTACAGTAAGGGTTAAATGCTGTATCCCAGTTTATATATATCGCCTTCACGGAAGCTAAAACTTGTGTATGTCCTCTTTTGCCAGTTTTTATTTCGGACAATGTCGACCGATGGACGAAAATTAACGATAGCCAGGTTAAATGTATCGTTAAGTACAGGTGTTATTAATAAAAGTCACGTCTTCATTTATATATGTTTATAGTTTGTTTATGAACAAAAATAATACTAGTATTTGGTTCTGTCTCTGAAAATGTCTACCAACACATTCAATGAATTTGAGTGTACACTAGTGTGGTTGAAAAACTTTTATTGATAATTGTGTTACCAAAATAGAGACCGTAAACGCGTTTTACAAAAGTGATGGCTGATAAATAGAGTGATGCATAGAATCATTAAAAAATAACACAAACCATAATTTAATTCTATGGAATATGAACCAAAGGGAAATAGCGTGATTTGCAACAATTTGCATAAAGTTTAGTTAGATTACATCAGGTTTCTTGTTCTATTATTTTATACTGAAGCCTATACTCTAATTGCATTATATTATATATAATGATTACATTATACTCATAGAATAATTCTGTATTAATTTTGCTAATTGAATTGTATTTGAACAATTCAGATATTAAATTTAAGTAAATCGATAAATAGTATTCATGTTAAAACATATTACTATACCACTAGTGCACATTTGCATTAGAGACGCTGACCAATTTTTTTTAAGTATTCTATACCCCTGACCGATAACACAATTTTAGCTCCGCCAACATTTGATAGATAAGTCACACCTACTTTGAACTATCTTTTAAAGGAACGGTATTAAAAGGCAGCCAAAAATTTGATGTGGGTCCGAGGTTTAAAAGGCTTTTATAAATGAGGTTTAGTTTGAGCAGTTAAGACGAAAAAAACACGCATGTCATACAACAAATCATCATACCAAAATAGTACCTGAAATAATTGAAAAACATCATTGTTAAAAAATTAAAATATGAAAAATATACAATAAATCAAATTTTAACAATCGTTCTCTTTACAACTAACTTTAAACAATAATGTGCATTTTCTATGCATTACTATAAAGTTTAACATTTAAATCAGCAATCTACAAGTGAAATAATTAAAGTGTAAATCATTTTTATCCAGCCATTTCGCTGTGTTAACAAAATAATAAAAAATCTTATTGTACTACATAATTGTGTTTAAAATGTTGCTTGCAGTCATAAATTTACCACAACTTTCGCAATGCATTTATGTCATAACTTCAGAATACGTCATACTTTTATTTTATTCGATTTCCTGTTTGTCCCCTAAATTAAATACAAATCCACATTACAAACACGACATAAAATTGACTGCAACTTCTGACTCATCTAAATGTTTGCCCTCTCCACCCAGTGTATCATAGCAACTATCTCAAGAGTCATCATCAGTATTTTAACATTAAATGCATTATTTCATGGTGTAAAAAGTAGATCAAAGACTCACTTGCTAAGACTTCAACTGCTTTTGATAAATTAAGAATCCCCTTGGTTGCACACTTTTTGTTTTTGTTGAGGTTTTACATTCCACTCTTTTAAACTCAGCCGTTCATGTAGCCTGAGATTTGCTGTCAGTGTGATAAATAAAATAACGTAATGTATTTTTGACACAAAAATTACACTTTCTCGCTTCCAGTGTTTGCTAATTGATCGAATGTGTGTTCAAATGTTATTATTCATTATTGTATCTAGAAATATTTCAGGATTAAACGTTCAAAGCACATCGATCATGCTGACGTCACCAGGCTTCCATTTGCATATTGTTCTGTACCTTTAATCTCCAAATATTTGCGGTTTGATTTATGCTACTTGTTTAGGGTATAGTTTTTAATTTTCCACGCATTATCACACTCATTACTACATTATGGAACACTTTTCGTATCCTTATTGTTATTTTTTAATATACGCACACCATAAAATATTCGTTATAAAGGTTAAGCTGTTTGTTAAGTTGTCCATAGTTAGCAACATGCATATGATAATTTGGGTCTCGTTATTAGGACTTGTTGTATACATATAACTGACAAATGAAACCGTCAAACAATTTAAATTTTACCTGCGCCTGCGCTTGCATTCATAAAAAATCCAAATAAAAACAGGGAAATCCATTCTTGTGTACACATTCTGATAGTTTCAGTTTTATAAAGCCAATATTACTAATTTATTGTACATCTTTCAACTCACAATCTTATTAAACCTGCATGTTCCATGGAACTTAAAGAATCATCGTTGTTATAAATTAACTACTAGAAAATAGCATTATAAGATGTTTATTACTATGTCATACCGTTGGAGTCTAAGGTTTATACAAGAACAACATCTATACACATAAATACACATACAAGCAATTAACAATTACATTGTTTGAAAAATGTAAGTCTGTAAGCCTCTATTTATGAATATTACACCTCAGAGATATTGGTCCTTCTATATCTATATGACCGGTTTTAGTCTGTAAAATGCGATAGAGGAATATAATAGTATATGGACCGGTCACTATTTTTTGTATATGGACCTTTCGGGGTTACACACCACTAAATTTGCACTGTTTGACTGTAAAATGACGTCATTTTTTAACGAAATTCTTCAGTTTATCACTTTTAAACCTGAAACAATGGTACAGGTCTGTAAATGGTAAAGGGGAAACTCTTCGGTGTAATATAAGAAATGGTAAACTCCACTTCGGTCCCAATGGCATTATAGTGACCAGCCAGGCAGCCACAAACTGTATATGGACCTCAGCCAATGCCATAGGGACCTCAGGGAAGTTTACTATTTCTTAAGTATTACACCTCAGAGATATTGGTCCTTCTATATCTATATGACCTGTTTCAGTCTATAAAATGCGATAGAGGAACCTAATACATATAATAGTATATGGACCGGTCACTATTTTTTGTATATGGACCGTTCGGGGTTACACACCACTAAATTTGCACTGTTTTACTGTAAAATGACGTCATTTTGTAACGAAATGACGTCATTATTCCTGCGAAATTCTTCAGTTTATCTCTTTTAGATCTAAACCATAAACAATCGTACAACACTGTACAATGGTAAAGGGGAAACTCTTCGGTGTTATATAAGAAATAATTAACTCCACTTCGGTCCCAATCGCATTATAGTGAACAGCCAGGCAGCCACAAACTGTATATGGACCTTAGCCTTCGGCTTCGGTCCATATACGGTTTGTGGTTGCCTGGCTGGTCACTATAATGCCATAGGGACCTCGGTGGAGTTTACTATTTCTTAATTATTGGCGTAAATTATTGACTGCTGATTCATGTGTATTTTAAATATGCTTTTAACCATATTTGTCGAAATTCTTACTATTGTCAAGTCTCAATATAATTGCATGTACTTCGCTCATAAATGCATGTGCGATGTTCATTCCAAAACATTTTTTCTTAGCAAGTTAATGCATGTTACGCTGGCGAGTTGGCCGTGCACGTATGTTATGGTCAGCTGTCAAATGCCCAATACTACCGGGCACTATACAACATCGGTGGGTCTGCGGTTTAGTGGTAGGATGCTGGTCTAGGAACCGGAAGGTCCCTGATTCGAGTTCCACTGAATTTTTCTGAGCAAAAAAAAATCCCTTGCTTGCTTTTCTCCAACCAGAAGTATGAATAGGCATCTGTGAGGAAAATAAGCCAACTTACCGTGGCTGCATACTGCGCCGAATGTAAAAGGACGACTTATATCCAAGTGATCGGGGAATAAAAGTGAACGTCGGTTGAATATGAGTCTAGCTAGTATCATAATAAGACCATAAAATCATGCCTTAACCTTTGCCTTTACCTTCACAGTTCCAAATACGTGAAAATGACTCGACATCCCTGCCATTGGTACAACCTCAATTGCATTGGCACATTCACCGCTGTGTCATGTGCTTCATTTTCGTGGCATTGGCTCCATCTCCTCGGCATTGTCTACGCCTACGTGACATTGGATTCACCCGCAATATTGGCTGGAGAACCGTGACATTTGAGCCAACAAATAAATACTGGCATTTGTCACACGTACATTGCATAGGCTACAAACCCAGCAATGGCCTCATCCCCATGACATTGTTTCATCTCCATGACACTGGTTTCAACTCCTTGGTATTGGCTCAACCTCCATGACACTAGCATTAGCTCCACCTCATAATATAAGTGCCGCCTCCTGGGTAGAGGCTCTACTGCAAAAATCACGTTTGTTTGCGCACTTTCAATGAAACATGTTCAAAAGAGTGTAATGATTTATTAAACAAGTTAATTATGATTCGGCTTATTGAAAAACATTGCGGGCAGTTGTCCCTATGTTGCTAAAGTAAAACCATTAGAAAACTCAAGAAGTTAAATTGTTGCCCAATCCTCGTTGACATTCCTCAAATATAAAAGAATTGCGTATATACGGGCTGATTTCGAAAATGATCTTTGGTTGTTAAAAAAACATTGCAGCCACGTGTTTGGGCAGTTTTACTTTAATGTATGATGATATGGGGACGTTATAAACAGATATTAAGTCGCGATAACGAAATAAGAAGTCGGAATGACCAGATATATAGTCCTCATAACGAAACTGAACCGTTATAACGAAATAATAATTCGTTATTACGAGATAAAAGGTCGTTATTACGAGATACAAAGTCGTCATTAAGATATTTTTGTTTAATAGGAAGTAAGTTTGTTTTTTAAATTTACACTTGGCACAAAGACGCTTCCATACCAAGCCATGCATGCACACTTAAACAAGAACTTATTTATTGTGAGTGTTCTTCTTAACAAGTAAGATTATAGACGGCTGGACAATTGACAATGAGAAGTGTTCAAGCGAAACAAAATTCTGCGCGTTTCCTCCATATTTGAATGGAAAACTTTTTAGATTGGAACGTGTATCTGCGATTTCAACTGTAGGGCTTAATAGATTCGTCGGTTCATATCACAACATATTCGACAGCTAAGGAGTTAATAATTGTTAAAAAACCCTGTCAATTTAAAGAGCTTTTTTGAAGATTACTGTGTACACTTATGTTTGTAACAACATACATTCTCCGCACTATATGCTAAGAAAGTATTTGATTTTGAACGAAATTAATATTTTAGTCATATGCTATCATAATATATCTATATGTTTTGGATCCCCCAATTTACGATAAGAGACTGGAGATTGATGCATACATTTATCATTATATTGCAATGCTTGTAAAAGCTCGATATTAGAACAAAACTCGTATTTGACTTATTAAATTGGCTTATAATTTCATTTTGGTCCAAACACACAGTATTTCAGTTGCGCTTTAGTACTTAAGCATTTTTATACGATATGCATTTCTCAGCAAAGGAACTAATTTATCCATATAAATTTTAAAGGGATCTTTTCACGCTTTGGTAAATTGACAAAATTGAAAAAAGTTGTTTCAGATTCGTAAGTTTTCGTTTTAGTTATGATTTTTGTGAGGAAACAGTAATACTGAACATTAACCATGCTCTAATATAGCCATTATATGCATCTTTTGATGATTTTAAAACCTAAAAATTATAAAGCGTTGCAACGCGAAACGATTGAATAATTTGGAAAGTTCTGTTTTTGTCGTTAAATTTTGTGAAACTACAAAGATTGCTTATATAAGGTATAAAATACGTCACGAATGTGTACTCGGCGGAATAGCTCAGTAGGCTAAAGCGTTTTTACTTCAGGACTCTGGCAGGACTCCAGGGGTCACTGGTTCGAAACCTGCTCCGGGCAATGTTCTTTTCCTTTTTTAATTTTTTTTCTTGATTTT
Source organism: Dreissena polymorpha (assembly GCF_020536995.1). Classification (NCBI taxonomy): domain Eukaryota; kingdom Metazoa; phylum Mollusca; class Bivalvia; order Myida; family Dreissenidae; genus Dreissena; species Dreissena polymorpha. The sequence continues at coordinate 33,630,000 of NC_068360.1, forward strand.
TTACTGGAGCTTTTACGATCCAATGTTTACATTTATCAATATAAAGCATTTAATGAATAAGTTAAAAAAATGCCAAAATCTGTGAAAAGGCCCCTTTAACTCTGGAGTAAACAATTAACAATAATTACAAAGTATAAAAATTTAATGATCGAATCGTGGGCTTTCAAAGGTTTCATAACTTCCTATTTCATCAACAGCGAGGAAGAGTGGAACACAGTGAAACTACTGATCACGTGACAAAATAATTTCCTTCCTGATACTGAACTCTGAATAAGGCAATATATAAACAATAGTTTTGTATCTTGTTTCCCGACCTAGCTTTACTTTACTTTAGACCAACCCTATTATGTTCAGTCCATTTTAAGGGCAGCAAAAATGCGGACATGTTTGTAAATCAGTTTAGACTATTGATTGGTATATGCCATTTTGAAATTTGGTCATACTATGAGAACGCGATAGCTAGCTGCTGTATTTAATAAGAACACCCTTGCTGCTGTATCAAGGACACGCCTTAAGTGGACGCGTTGACGTTCGGATCATTGTCTGTGTGGAGCCTAATTTTGTCAATCAATAATGGATTTTGAAATAACTCGACTAACTTAGCAAGCTTGCTGACACGTAGAGTAACGTGCAAGATCCAGGCCCTATGTCCTAGATAAAAGTTCAAAGACGAAGGTCAAATAATTTAATAAACCACTATCACTGTATCTTGGGCATTACCTTTGTCAAATTATTAGAGTTATGTTACCAGCCTGCCTCGAGGGACAGCGTGATTGCACATGAACCATACCCCTATTTAAACGTCATAGTCAACGTATGGCTTGGATTATAACTTTTACGAGCAATGATAGCTATCAAAACGGTTTAAAATCTCAATATAAAGTGCAAGGGCAAAACTGTAAATATGATATGTATGCTAATCAAATAAAGTTTAATCATTAAATACTAAAACTAAATTACGTTTCTTTTTCAGATTATTTAGAAACTCGAACAAAACTATTAAGTAAACCAACCAATGTTCTAAAGTCATTGTTGAAAACATGAGTAGTAGTATCTGTAAGGCTAATTCTACCATTAATTGTGCATCCATTCACTGGAAATAACGCACTCGGAATGTATATACAACCTCTTAACGTACTAAATACGCTGTATAAGTCATTCTATTTTATTTGCTTCCTAAATAAGTGAAATATACTAAATCGGCTTCTTATTTGATGAAACGTGTTAAAGCCACACAACGTATTTGGCGTAGTAAATTTAAGTATAAATAAGAGGCATATTTTATCTATGCCAATTAGAAGTGGTTGGTTACAAGGTGGGCGGGTATATTAGATTTCTCATTCATGTCCATGTCTGTTTTTGATTTACAGGCATTTTGTAACACTATCTTAAGCCGTCATAACCATTGTGTTTCTCGTGATAGAGTTGATGGTTGTAACAGGCTGGTTTTTACAGACTCATCGAAGCCCAAGTGTCTTTTCCGTAGACAGTACACGTAATCGTGTTTAAAATGAAAGTTTCAGCAAAGACAAATACTAGTACAATGATGCCTGCAGTTGAATGTATCGATTGTGAAAGACACCGTAAACTCTGTAGTCGCCCGTTAATAATTGACGTTAAACAAGCAAGTAAATTGACAATACTGACAGTAATTCCTAGCCACTTTGCTCGGTTTAAAGTGAGTATTTGCGTTTTAACACAAGATATTGTATTTTTATACCGAAACCAAGCCGTTACAGCAATCAGTATTATAATGGTCATAAATGGCGCGGTTATGGCAGATAGGTGAATTATGCAAGGAGCAGAAGGCGCAAAGCGATGCAGAACATCAAGGTTCATTGCAAATAACGTTTGAACGCGAACGCAAAGTTACGTCATGTCGCACATGGCGTGGTAGAACAAAAAGCAGTGAGTAACAGACTTCGTTGTATTATGTACAGTAACGTGTGTTCATTTCCAACACATATTTTCATTTGAGGGTTTCTCCGACAGTTTTTTATGTGATTTGTGCTTAGAAGTAAACTTTCCGATATAAAAAGCAAAACTCATTCGCACATTTTACGCAATCGTATTAATGTTAATAACTTGTGTCAGTTATTATATTTACGAAATTTTAAATGAGAAAATATATCTTAAAATGGCAAATATATTACTGCGATATATCAATAATAATTTATTGAAAATAACTGTTTAATATGTTTGCAACCTTTAATATTACGTAATGTGTGTACGTTCATTCAATAAATTTCATCCAGTCCTATTTAAAACATTAACATCACCTACCATGTTTATAACACCAAGTCTTGCCGCATAAAATTGAAAGTTTCGCATCGAAACCTTGTCAAAATTTGTATGATCCAAGATAAGAGTTGCCACGGTCGATGGCGCGATTGGTTGTTATTAACGAATGAAAAGTCAGAACTGTGTAAAAATACATAATTGAAAATACGATTCTTGGTATATATACTCGTTTTAGATTAGGACATTTCTGTGAAACTTTCAACAATAATTTATTGCAGAAGATATAAGAGAACTGTGATAGAGGTAATATAGAGGTCAATGGCGATGTGTTAGTCCCAATTATGATTCAAAGATTATAGAAATATAGTGTGTGTTTTTTTCTAAAGAAAACAACAACAGAGGTTTAATGTAAATTTAATAAACGATGTATCACAATTTTATTTCAAATCTTTTTCAGATTTATATTGTGTATGGTTTGTGGCAAACAATTTTCCAAGACCTTTACCGGACACACAATGAAGCGTAATTGGTAGCAATATACTAACATTTCTAAAAAAAAATTATTAGAGAGAAGAATTAGGCTGGGTGATAATCATTACTTACGAGCAAAGTTATAGGTACAGAAAAATCGCAAACGTAGTAGATTCAAATATATCTTAGATGGGACATATTTCTTTGTATACTAATAACTTTAAAACCTATCCCTTAATCGTTTAAATATATTGTTGATACTTAAAACACTAGTACACTAAAAACACGTGTGTCATAATCGATTCGCGCTTCACGTTTTGGCATTAATGTTCAGATTTTCTGTGTTCAATTGATTCAAATCGTTTGGTTTCCAATTAATTCTGGAGAAAGAGCGAGGTTCGGCTTACTCTCAAAACCGTTGCCCGTTCCAAGGCGGCCACCCGAGTTTTAACCATTTTATGTTCGTACACTTAAAATTACACACCCACTTTGTTACTAACGATTTTACGTAAATAATAATATGAACATATTTCTGGTGATGACTTATATTATGAGTAAGCGAGGTTGTTGAATATTAGACATACTACATACATAAATAATATCAATCAATCATTATTTGCATCTAATAATACGTGCATTTACTCGTCGCACAAAACCATAGTGAGACGATGATAAGAGCTAACATAAAACTACTGAAAATACAGGAGAAGGTGAGGAATACAAATACCATAGTGCATTGTATTCAGTAAAAATTAACAATTATAGAAAAATGCATTAAATGAGATGTAGAATGAACATGCTACATTGTTATAACAGAACAAATAACGTGTTTTTTTCGCAAAAAATACATGGTAGATGACATGCAAAGTATGCATCATATAAAAAAAAGTTTAAAGATACTCATTCAATTCGATTTTTAAATAATTTTAGCACTATATACCGGTACTTAACATTTGGATAACGTATACAATATATGTACATTTCATTTACATACAAAAAACAAAAAAACAACAAAGGCAATTTACATATTTTAGCTAGTGAAAGAGGTCGACAGCATTAATAGATAGACGACTTGCATGGAATATGTTTGATGGGTACATTTTTATCAAATGGACAGACACATGTTAGTTAATGCAACTAAAAATGCGGCATGAACAAAGGCACTAAGTTTTCTTAACACAGATTCACTATCGGAAATCATAAGTTCTATATTTTTGTATATCTGTTCTGTCTCAAATATGAAGACATATATTTACATCTTAAATCTGTGTATAAGATGCATTCAATCACAAAATGACATCCGTCTTCAAGACGGTTACATGCAATACATGTCCATTGTTCAACTGGTGTAGGATTGGGTTAAGACCATCTGCCACTTTCTATTCTTAATCTATGAGAAGATAATCGTCACCTAGATAAGCTAAATCTGTACTTTTTCAAATTGCATAATACTAAATATGGTTGAATTTGAAAATTTGCTATATTTCTATAAAATAGAGCTCTACTCAAGTTTACCAATCGACGGTGCCTATTTTCGATAAAATGATATGTTAATCTTTGTTTAATAGCATCTAGAAATATAGTATCTTGAGCGACATCCTGAAAATACCAGGCATCGTAAAAACCAAGCAAATCACGTAGTAGGGAGAACCAACATTTTGTAAGGATATCTTTCGCAATCATTCAACAATGTAAGGTATTTTAATGAATGATCCCAGAGGGATCAAGGTTGTTTTTCCCCTTTGGCAGAAATTTTTTAGAATAAGGCCAGATCATGGTGCATCATGAGGTATATATGGAAGGTTACGAGTTAGGATTTGGAATTAATAAATTGACTGTATTGGAGTGGGTTTTACCTTTTTTCTCCTTTGATCATAGTGACTTTTCTCATATAGAATCAAAATACAGTTTCTTACGTACGTAATACCATAGGAACTGTGAAAGCAATCATTGAAGGGCCTTTTCACAGATTTTGGCATGTTTTGGAGTTTGTCATTAAATAGCATTATATTGATAAATGTAAACATTTGATCTAAAAAGCTCCAGTAAAAAAATCAAGAATGAAATTAAAAAAAAGAAAACAAAGTAGCCCGCAGAAGGGCTCGAACCAGTGACCCCTGGAGTCCTGGAGTAAAAACCAACTAGACCGCTCGGCCATCCTGCCAAATATGTATGGGAGACGTATTTTATACTATATATACCGGTACGCAATCTTCGTAGTTTCACAAAATTAAACGACAACAACAGAACTCTCTAAATTATTCAATCGTTTCGTATTGCAACGCTTAAAAATTTTCAGGTTTTTTAAATCGTCAAAAGATGCATATAATCGCTATATTAGAGCATGGTAAATGTTCAGTATTACAGTTTCCTCAAAAATAAAATAACTAAAACGAAAATTTGCGAATCTGACACAACTTTTTTCAATTTTTTCAACTTACCAAAACGTGAAAAGATCCTTTTAAGTACTTCAGAGAGAGCCCTAAGAGAAGACGGCTAGTTCCGAACACACCATTGTTAAGCGAAACAAGGTGGACTGCAAAGTAAAAAAGCATACGATTCTTCGCTTACCATTTAATTGAAATACGCCGTCAGTTAGAATATTAGCGCAAAAGGAAAAGAATACGAAAGGACGAAAGACCGATCATCAGCTATGGACGGCAAGTGGAACGGCGACATTTGAGATTACGCTCCACATAATAGCCAAATGTTCGTCCATTTTAGAGCTCATCACATAAGCACTTCAGGCTGTTCAATAAGACATGATCGGTCTCAAAAACACGTCGATAATCTGATATCAATGTTCACCGATCATCTAGAACATGCGGATTCGATTTTCGAGGAGGATATATTCGGTCCACATTAAAAACAGCCAAAGATATTGGTGTTGCAATGACAATACCACGGCAATGTGGCCGTCAAGTACACGGAGCAAATGTTGGTGGAACCAGTGAAGAATACTATCGACGCACGATTTATATTCCGTGTATGGACTCACTGATCCAATCTCTAGAGAGCCGATTTTTAGAATCTAATATGCCTGCGTTCATGTTATATCAACTCCATCCGAACCTAATCAAAACTTTAAATCGAACAGAATATAAAGATATAGTCCGAACCATCGACGAATTTTATCAAATTGATAATTTTGAACAAGAGGCAATGTCATGGTACGACATGAACAAGAGGGAATCCATCAAACAGAGTGAGTATGATTTTGTTGACTAGGTCAAAAACGGATTTGTTTCCGGCCGTGCGTGAGGCATGATAATATTACTAACCCTGCCCGCCACCACTTTTACGGTGGAACGATCATTTAGCACGCTGAGACGAGTCAAGACATGGCTGAGATCCACCATGTCCAACGACAGGCTCTCAGGATTATGCATGATGAGCGTTCACAGGGATCGGATCCACACCGAAAAGAATATGTTTATTAAAAAAAAGAAATTCGGCAGAGACCCACGACGCCTTCACTTCCTATTCAGGGACTGAATAAATGTTAATTGATTGACTTCTCCCCTCGATTTCGCACGAATGAATAATGTTTAAAACATTGTTTTGAGAGTTAATAAATTGTGCAATAACAGCATCCATGACTTGTTAACATGTAAATGGGAGTTGATGTTCGTGTGAAACTAACCAGGGGTCATTCTGATCCAAATTGTTCGATTTAGGAATCACGTATAGATTTTTCCATATTCAACTATCTTTTTCGCTCACCGACCCCATTTGCCCCTATGTGCGGACGCCCATGTTTATTACTATAAGTGTGTAATATTTTAACCCAATATTGTATAATACTATAAAATCTATTTGTTTGACAGTTAAGGCGCTCAAGTTCGCCGTAAATAAAATCATTTTGAGTGCATTTTTTAACACCCCAGAGATTTTTTTACAAAATTGCATATGAATGCCTTCTATAGCATCGGCGTTGACAATCCCCCTTCGCTACCGTAATTAAGAATAGGTTAAATAAGTTTATCAAACAAATCTAGTCGGTGTTTCACAGAAATGTCGGTTAAAGGGGCCTTTTCACAGATTTTGGCATGTTTTGAAGTGTGTCATTAAATGTTTTTTATTGATAAATATAAACATTGGATATAAAAAAGCTCCAGTAAAAAATCATTAATAAAATTTAAAAAGAAAAAGAAAAAAGGTATGCCTCAGCAGGACTCGAACCACTGACCCCTGGAGTAAACAGCCTGCGACTTAGATCACTCGACCATCCAATTCAGTATATTTATTAAAATAACACAGGATTTTGTGTTTTCTGATCATAGAACGGAACCTCATTTGGACGAAAAATCGTTTGGCTGATCACAGATGCTATTACAATTTTATTATGACAAACATCGCATCAAAAGTAAAAACAGAAGCAGTTCAGATGATGTAATCAAAACCGTTAAGACGATGTACTCAAACAAAAAACGTTCAGACGATGTTCTATTTTCCAAATTCCTCGCCACAGATCTAAAAAAGCTTAAACAACGTGCAAAACCGTGTACGAAATATTCTAAGCATTTTATCAAGCAAAAAATGTTGTATTTATTTCGTTGTTTGTCGTCTTGAATAGCAAACATGTCAAAATAAAGTATGTTCAGACGATGTACAATTTTCATTGTTTATTGTTCCTGAATGTTTGAGAAAACTACAGAAATCTAATAAAAACGACAATTATCATAGTACATAAGGCGACTAAGCGGGTACTTTGCGCATAGTTATAATTTATTTTGATATTATAAAATATGAGAATACCTTGATTTTCGTCATTACGCGAGAGCTTTTTCCGCCATTTTGTGCGTACGATGTACTTTTGTGATCACGTTATTCCCCGCAGTGCTTTACGTCAAATGGAGTAACATCATTTGTTAACGAATTACTAGGGGCTATATTTTTCACAATAGATGATAAATGCTCCAGCAAAGAATTGGACTATAAACGTGACATTATAATGTCTGAAGTTCCGATAAAAAAAAACATTCACGGCGTTTACTATAAGTTTGGAACGACGCACCTTTTGATGTTTTCATTATTTAAATAATATGTTTTACTACTATAGTCATATTCAGCACATGTGGAAGTAACGTACCCTGGATAGTATATGGGCCCAGGAGCCCAATATATTCAAATATATATATAAAATCATTAATTAGTCCAATATCAGAGGGTGGGGATTTTTTCATAGCTCTTTGTCAATTTTTCTCTCATTCAACCTGATTGTATATATTTATTTGAATATATTTGGCTCCTGGGCCCATATTTTATCCAGGGTACGTTACTTCCACCTGCGATATTCAGTAGCGTGTAGCCAAACGTTTAGTTTATGACTACGCGTGCGCATGTATCGAGTTATCAACCAATGAAAATCAAGTAATGACGGACGCCGCCAAGCTTGTTTTGTTATTGTTTTTCTAAAAAATGCAATAGTATTAAATGCAAATCATGCAATAACTACGGTGCATAAAAATATTGTTCATGTAATATTTTTTTACTTGTTATGCAATAAATGTTCTTATATTGTAACAGTAAAATCCACCGGAAATTAACCTGTTGCCTTTGTTCTTGGGACCATGGGAAATTCGTAGACGCCATTTTGTTTCCAAATTCTTGTGATCCTTTCATACTTTCAGTTTTAAAACCGGTGTAAAATGTTCATATGCATAAGTCATTAATAAGTATTGATGTGGAGCATTCGTTAAGCCATTAATATGGCCAAATCCAACACAACTCTTGCCAGTCTTTGGGATGATGGTAATTGTTTTTATTCGCATCACAAAATTTCATTTCAATATTTATAAATTTAGCGTGGTTTTTCAGTAACGGTTAAGCGATAGTGTCATATTAACATGATGCAGTTAAAATAAAGAATTAAACAAAATACATTTCCCTTTTTGTAAGTTTTTAATTAAAATCTGCATGTTTGTTAAAAGCACTGAGGCCTCACAAATGCCTCTGTCAAAATAAAAAAGTTATGTCTTCTCTCAGGCTTTTTAGAGGAACTTTGGGCAGGTCCAGTGGCAGTGCCACATGAACAGGGATGTCGCTTTTGGATTATCTATTGAGCCAAAACATTTTTTTTTCAAAAACTTGATTTTATCTTATATTTATTTCATTAAATCTATATAAAAATATTCCTTACATAGCCAGGGGTGTGATTTTTTCACAGATTGGGTTGTCTGGGTGTCATATCCGCGATTCTCATATATTTGTTAAAAATCCTTGAGGTGTTACGACCTGTCACCAATTCAGGGCTTGACACTTACTTTTTTTATTACTGACCCAAAGGACCACCAGCTTTCAGAAATTTCTGGTCCTCTGAGATTTCAAGTGGTCCGACAATTTTAATGTTATTTTACCTAAGTTTCAACTTTCTTTACAGACTTATCCACTATGTATTGTGCATTTATAAAAAGAAAACTATACTACATTGTATCTACTAAACTATCTCTTATCCTTTTCATATTTTTGCTGTACTTCAAGCTTCTCTTCATACGTTTTAGGTTTTTTAGGCAGAGGTTCTTTAAGGTTTTTTAGGCAGAGGTCCAACCACCCTCGGAATGAAATTCCACATGGCAAAAACTTGTTATATTGAAAATACACAGGTATACTCTCCGGCATTGTGCAATACCTAAACATTATTCTGCGCCATCCACTGTAAATTCGCACAGTAAACAAAGTATATTCTGATGGCACTAATATCGATAAAATGCTAATTATTGCTGCTTTTTCAGCCTTCATGCACAGTCTCAGTTTTCTTAGCCATTTTGAGTCTAATTGGGATCTTTTAAATCGATAAAGTGACAAATTTGAGCATTTTTTATCAATAAAATGGACCAAATGGAATGATTTTATCAACAAATATTGACACAAAATAGATACATCAGGCTGTTTCTTTGCCATTTTGGGAGAAAAATGCAATTAATGTGAAAAGTCCACTGATTTGGGAAAAACTATTTAATACAACTCTTTATAATAATTCAAAATAATGTAAATTATAGCTATATACTTTGTTAGTTGTTTTTGAAATTAATTTGAGATATATTTATCATGATTATGAGACAGTTCTTTAAAAAAAAAAAAAAAAAATGTTTTTTTTTTTTTAACTTCTAGAGGGGATTTTTATTTACAAAATGGGAAGAAAATTTATATTTTTTTTTTAGGGGAATGGGGCTGAATATCGGCCCCGAAATTGCCATAAAAAAACACTGTCTCTCCACATATTACACTGGTACATGTAGATTCTGCCCAAGCATATTTTTTTTAATGGGCAATGTCATTGGCTGTTGTTTCCCGATCACCCAATTAAAATCTGTCTTTTAAAATGTGTTTCCTATATTTTGCTGATTTGTTTGCAAATGGTGCTTTTGTGAAGCGAAAATGAAGATTATTGAACAAATGAAGGAATCTCTTAAAATCTTGGAGATTGAAAAATTATTGAGAAACAAATGTAAATGGGCAAGGGAAAAAACAAAAGTGGATATAAATCAGAAAGCAATACCACTGTCTGAATGGGTACAGATAACAGAAGATTGACTGTCTAAGTAGGGCTAATTTGGAGCTGCTAAGACGTAAAGTCATACTCCATGTGAAAAAATCTTGAACAACAGATCCCCGGGTAAATTGTCGTTTAGCACTTTAACATTGTTGACCTCATTTCCAATTTAAAGACATTGAACTCAAACGAAAGATGGCCGTCATGGTTCACAGGGATCGGAACACACATTGATGCTTTTTGATGCTGTTGTAACCTTTGGAAAAAAATTTGAAAAACAATATACACTGTACATGCATACAAGTAAAGAAAGATCTAGAGTGTAAAATCAAGGTGCAAGGCCCTTATGCCCATCTTTTCAAATCTAATGTATTTCATAAATTTTCACAGAAAAAGTGAGACTATGCGTAAGAAATCAATGAAAAGCTTTTGACAAATCCAGGCCTTTTCCTGGCCATTGTGGGAAAAGTGCAATTTTTGTATTTGGCATTTTTTTTCCTGTGAAAAGTACGCTGAGTTGGGAAAAACTTCTTTCATATAACTTTTCATAATAAGTCAAAGTAGAATAGCAAAATCGATTAAATTGTTGTTATATACTTTGATGGATGTCATCTTATTAGCTCATCTATTTTTTGAAAAAAAAATATGAGCTATTGTCATCACCTTGGCGTCGGCGTTGGCGTCCGGTTAAGTTTTGCGTTTAGGTCCACTTTTCTCAGAAAGTATCAATGCTATCGCATTCAAACTTGGTACACTTACTAACCATCATGAGAGGACTGGGCAGGCAAAGTTAGATAACTCTGGCGTGCAATTTGACAGAATTATGTGCCCTTTTTATACTTAGAAAATTTTTGTTAAGTTTTGCGTTTAGGTCCACTTTTCTCAGAAAGTATCAATGCTATTGCATTCAAACTTGGTACACTTACTTACTATCATGGGGGGACTGGGCAGGCAAAGTTAGATAACTCTGGCGTGCATTTACCGTATACGTGCGCTTATAAGACGCATTTTTGAGACTTAAATTAATAAGTTACAGTTGGGGTCGCGTCTTATAAGCGAGATACTGGTGAAAATAAACAAAAAAATTCAAAACATCGAGTTTACTGGGCTTATGCTAGCCAAGTTGGACACTTGTCAGTTGTTTTGAATCATCGCGGCAGCCATTTGCATTTTCTCTAAAGTCTGTATTGGCCCGTACCGTGTATCGGAACGCTATGTTCAGTTACCGATTTATTTGTAATAAAATGTATTGTTACTGATTTTGTTGTCTATTATTTTTAATTGGAATTTTGTTATTTTTGGGGCGTAAGACGTTATATTGTCCGTGATTATTCTTAAAAAGTTTTTATCACCTAATTGTCTGCGCGCGACGTCGTTAAATGCCATATAAATTGGCCATTATAGTATACGTGTGTAAGCGGCAACTCGATGCCAACATGCTTAAAACAACAGCAAAATCAATTCTCAGTTTGAAACTGTCAATTGTTTAATAAACACGCTGCCGATTACAAATGCTATTTGACAAGTTTGTATCACCCGATCGTCTTTGTTCCATGCGTTAATTTTCAATTAAGACATAGTTGGCAATTAGGGTATCCTCTGAAATAAGTTACGAGTTTGCAACTGTCAATTGTTAAATAAACACGTTTATTCAGACGACCCACTAATACCGATGACACATTATTTATTAGGGGCCAACAACGACGGGAGCAAAGAGCGACCGCATGCAATTATCCGCATATGGCTTTCTTCTTGACACGTGATTTCGATCTGCGCTTCGGAATCTATCACTCTATCACGCGATTGGCTAATTTTATGAAAGTAGGCGTTACCTATTGTTGATAGACAATGGGCGTAAAATTTGCATAATCTAGGTAATAAAACTAAACGCTTTCAAAATATCTGCCTATCAGATTTCAATACCTGTCAAACAATACAATTAAGATGACTGACACGATCAATTTTGCTTGTGCATTGATATTACGAACGTAATATGTTTGCAATTGTTAGGGCAAATGATTAATACGCAATTGTTAGAAATTTTGTCAATTTGATAATTATTTTTATTGCATGAATAATACTTGAAAATAAATTAAAACCCACTAATATATCATAAAATAAACAAATATTATTTACTTTGTTGTTTGATTGTTTTATTTTTCAGACTTGCATGAATTACTAATTGTATGCAGCGCGAGTTTGAAAAATTCTCAATGTTTTACTAATTGATGATTTTCTTTCACATTCTGCCATTTTTCGGCCATTTTCCGGCCGATGAATACGGCAAAATTTGACTGCGTCTTACACGCGGGTCAGTCTCAAATCCACCCATTATAAAGTCCGACGTCGGGGTGCGTCTTATAAGCGAGGGCGTCTTATAAGCGCACGTATACGGTATACAGAATTATGTGCCCTTTTTATACTTAGAAAATTGAAAATTTTGGTTAAGTTTTGTGTGTAGGTCCATTTTATTCTGTAAGTATCAAAGCTATTGCTTTCATACTTGCAACACTTACTGACTATCATAAGGGGACTGTGCAGGCAAAGTAATGTAACTCTGACTAGCATTTTGACAGAATTATGGGCCCTTTTTAACCAGGTTTTCCGAAGGAAAAAACTGGTTATTAGATTGGCGAATGCGGGCGGGCTGGCTGGCGGGCTGGCGGAATAAGCTTGTCCGGGCCATAACTATGTCATTCATTGTCAGATTTTAAAATCATTTGGCACATTTGTTCACCATCATTGGACGGTGTGTCGCGCGAAATAATTACGTCGATATCTCCAAGGTCAAGGTCACACTTTGAGTTCAAAGGTCAAAAATGGCCATAAATGAGCTTGTCCGAGCCATAACTATGTCGTTCATCGTCAGATTTTAAAATCATTTGGCACATTTGTTCACCATCATTGGACGGTGTGTCGCGCGAAATAATTACGTCGATATCTCCAAGGTCAAGGTCACACTTTGAGTTCAAAGGTCAAAAATGGCCATAAATGAGCTTGTCCTGGCCATAACTATGTCATTCATTGTGAGATTTTAAAATCATTTGGCACATTTGTTCACCATCATGGGACGGTGTGTCCCACGAAAGAATCACGTCAATATCTCCAATGTCAAGGTCGCCACGACTAAAAATAGATTTAAAAGAAACAAAAAAACTTACAAAGGGGGTTAATTTTTTTTGTTCATTTCAAAAGTTCAGTTTGAGTTTTCTCTCTTTATCAGATTTTTTTTTCACAATGAAAACCTGGTTTTGTGACAATTTTGTCCCTTGTTATACTTAGAAAATTGAAAATTTGATTAAGTTTTGTGTTTAGGTCCACTTTATTCCTACAGTATCAAAGCTATTGCTTTCATACTTGCAACACTTATTAACTATCATAAGGGGACTGTGCAGGCAAAGTTATGTAACTCTGACTGGCATTTGGACGGAATTATGGGCCCTTTATACTTAGAAAATTGAAAATTTGGTTAAGTTTTGTGTTTTGGTCCACTTTACCCCTAAAGTATCATAGATATTGCTTTCATACTTGGAACACTCGCAAACTATCATAAGGGTACAGTAAAAGGACAAGTTGCATAACTCTGGTTGTCATTTTTACGGAATTATGGCCCTTTTTTGACTTAGTAATTTGAATATATGGTTAAATTTTGTGTTTCGATCCCTTTTACTTCTTAACTATCAAGGCTATTGCTTTCAAACTTCAAATACTTTCATGCTAACATGAGGTTACTGTGCCTGGCAAGTTGAATTTTACCTTGACCTTGAATGACCTTGACTCTCAAGGTCAAATTATTACATTTTGCTAAAATTGCCATAACTTCTTTATTTATGATTAGATTTGATTGATACTTTGACAAAACTACTCTTACCTGACATACCACAATAGACTCCACCCAAACTGTCCCCCGTGCCCCCCCCCTCCCCTGAATCCCCCCCCTTTTTTTATGCCCCCCTTCGAAGAAGAGGGGGTATATTGCTTTGCTCATGTCGGTCGGTCTGTCAGTCTGTCCGTCCACCAGGTGGTTGTCAGACGATAACTCAAGAACGCTTGGGCCTATGATCATGACACTTCATAGGTACATTGATCATGACTCGCAGATGACCCCTATTGATTTTGAGGTCACTAGGTCAAAGGTCAAGGTCACGGTGACCCGATATAGTAAAATGATTTTTGAATGATAACTCAAGAACGCATAAGCCTAGGATCATGAAACTTCATGGGTAGATTGATCATGACTCGCAGATGACCCCTATTGATTTTGAGATCAAAGGTCAAGGTCACGGTGACCCGAAATAGTAAAATGGTTTCTGGATAATAACTCAAGAATGCATACGCCTAGGATCATGAAACTTCATGGGTAGATTGATCATGACTCGCAGATGATCCCTATTGATTTTGAGGTCACTAGGTCAAAGGTCAAGGTCACGGTGACCCGAAATAGTAAAATGGTTTTCGGATGATAACTCAAGAACGCATATGCCTCGGATCATGAAACTTCACAGGTAGATTGATCATGACTCACAGATGACCCCTATTGATTTTGAGGCCACAAGGTCAAAGGTCAAGGTCACGGTGACCGGTAATAGTAAAATGATTTTCGGATGACAACTCAAGAACGCTTTTGCCTATGATCATGACACTTCATAGGTACATTGATCGTCATTCGCAGATGACCCCTATTGATTTTCAGGTCACTTAGTCAAAGGTCAAGGTCACAGTGACAAAAAACGTATTCACATGATGGCTGCCACTACAACGGACAGTCCGTATGGGGGGCATGCATGTTTTACAAACAGCCCTTGTTTTTTGTTTTTTAAGATCATCCCACAAATGACCACCACGCCCTCACACTATACCCCCCCCCCCCCCCCCCCAATTTTTATGTCCTCCACTATAGTATCTCTATCTATACTATACTCTATATATATTCCGAAGGAAAAAACTGGTTATTAGATTGGCGAATGCGGGCGGGCTGGCTGGCGGGCGGGCGTAACAAGCTTGTCCGGGCCATAACTATGTCGTTAATTGTCAGATTTTAAAATCATTTGGCACATTTGTTCACCATCATTGGACGGTGTGTCGCGGGAAATAATTACGTGGATATCTCCAAGGTCAAGGTCACACTTTGAGTTCAAAGGTCAAAAATGGCCATAAATGAGCTTGTCCTGGCCATAACTATGTCTTTCATTGTGAGATTTTAAAATCATTTGGCACATTTGTTCACCATCATGGGACGGTGTGTGGCACGAAAGAATCATGTCAATATCTCCAATGTCAAGGTCGCCACAACTAAAAATAGATTTTTTTAAAAACAAACTTACAAAGGGGGTTAATTTTGTTTGTTCATTTCAAAAGTTCAGTTTTAGTTTTCTCCCTTTATCAGATTTTTTTTCACAATGAAAACCTGGTTTTGTGACAATTTTGTCCCTTGTTATTATTTTATGTTTGAAATACCGTCCAACCATCGCACCCAAGAATCCCCCCACCCCCCACCCTCCCCCCACCCGAATCCCCCCCCCCCCACCAATTTTTTTTTTTTTTTTTTTTTAAGATCATCTCACAAAGGACCACCACACCCTCACACTATACCCCCCACCAACCCACCTCCACCCCAAATTTCTTTTTTTTTTATATGGTTAAACCTCCCCCCCCCCCCCCCCCGCATTTTTGGAAAATAATGTAATAAATGTCCACATTCCCATGCTAAACACCCCTCTTCACTCCACCCCTCCCTCTTTTGTGATTGAAAATGAGAGTCCCTTCACCTTTAAAAAGAAAATAGATGAGATGTCTGCACCCGCAAGGCGGTGCTCTTGTTAAAATTGAGATATAACAACTATTAGACAATCTTTTTTTTTATGGCAAAATTTCTTAGCAGGTCTAAAAATTACAGCTCCGACTAAGAAAATTTGCAGTCAGGGGTGTGATTTTTCCGCGGATCCGTGGATTTCCGCGGATCGGGTTGTCCCGGATGTCACTTCTGAGATTTGCGTAAATTCGTTTTAAAAAATGTGGGGGAGAGGGGCTACCACCGATTCCGCGGACCTATTTCATAAGCGGCCCAAAATATCCGCGGCCCGCGAAATTTCTCCGCATCTTACACTGGTAGATTCTGCCTAAGCATTTTTAAAACGAGCCATATAATTGGCTGTTGTTTCCCAATCTTCCAATTAAAATCGTGTTCTTAAAATGCGCTCTGTGATTTGTTTGCTAATGGCGCCGTTGTGAAGAGAAAATTAAGATTATTGAAATAACAAATAGCAATCGAATAAACGACTGACATCACCTAGTCTGATAGGAATAATGAAATGTGTTTGTCAGAAAAAAGACTACGTTTTAGATACAAGCAACACATATTTTGTTAAGAAATGTGCCCACTGAATTTGTGTCACGGAAACCAGTGTTTGCAAATTGGAGTGTAGTCTACTCGCGAAGTAAAACAATTTAGAGAGTATCGTTCGAACATGGAAATAGACAAACATGATTTGATGTCTGTGGGTCTGTGTATAATCAGATTCATATGCATATTCTGCTTTATTATGTTTGTCACGCTGTTCAGTTATCTGAAATAGCTTTGAACTGAGTGAAGATGTGAAATGCAAGATATTGAAAGGTAAACAAATTAAATATATTAATTTAACTCAGTTAATACATCATTAACACCAGAAGAACACTCAAGTGTGTTTGTTTATATTTAGTCTATTAACTGTCATTCAATATATTGAAAAACTGCTGCTATTGATCACAATAAATACTTACTTAACTGTTTACTTTGCATCCTCAGTATGTTTAATGTGAAGTTTAACAGGTTTTTATAAAGAAATATTGTTATGAAGTTCAAAAAGTTGTTTATTTTAATGTCTGTTTTTATGTTTGTCATTGCGTTATGCGCGCCATTCGCATAGTCAAAATCAGTCAACAGAATTTTCCTCCCCTCTGACTTTGCCTCAATCACACCCCTGGCAGTAAGAAACGTGATAAAGAGCGAATATAAATGAGAAATAAAGGCTTACCACTTTCTTGCTGATATGGCTGGGGAGTGAGCAGCATTTAAACAATTAATACATTGTTGCGAGTAATAAAGGGAATATAGTTTTAGCAGCGAAAAATACCTGTTTCGGCATGGAAATCGCCATCTTTTTTTGCGATGCGATTACCTCTCTGAATTACTTTTAGCAGAGTTGATTACTTTGGTCTGTGTTTTTAGCTCACCTGAGCACAACGTGCTCATGGTGAGCTTTTGTGATCGCTTTTTGTCCGTTGTGCGGCGTCAACATTTGACTTGGTAACTCTCTAGAGGCCACATTTATTGTCCAATCTTCATGAAATTCGGTCAGAAGATTTGTCTTAATGATCTCTTGGATGAGTTTGAAAATGATTACGTTTGCTTGAATAACATGGCCGCCAAGGGGCGGGGCATTTTTCCTTATATGGCTATATAAGGATATAGTAAAATCTTGTTAACACTCTAGAGGCTACATTTATAGTCCGATCTTCCTGAAACTCGGTCAGAAGATTCATCCCAATAATATCTTGGACGAGTTTAAAAATGATGCTGGTTGGTTGAAAAAAATGGCCACCATAGGGGCGGGGCTATTTTCCTTATATGGCTTTAAAAAAACTTGTTAACACTCTAGTGGTCACACTTATTTTCCAATCATCATGAAACTAGGTCAGAAGATTTGTCCCAATGATATCTTGGATGAGTTCGAAAATGGTTTTGGTTGCTTTAAAAACATGGCCACCAGGGGCGGGGCATTTTTCCTTATATGGCTAAATATGGCTATAGTAAAACCTTGTTGACAATCAAGAGGCCACATTTATTGTCCAATCTTCATGAAATTTGGTCAGAAGATTGGTCCCAATGATATCTTGAATGAGTTCGGAAATAATTATTTTTGCTTGAAAAAAATGGCTTCCAGTGCCTTCCCCAGGAATTTGTTCAGGCGCCCCGGGGGTGGGTTCGGGAGGGGTGTCCCCGCCCGACGTTGATTTTTTTTAATTTAACGTGTCAATTCACGTTCTGTGGTGCGTTATAACTCAAAGAAAAACAGCGTCAAAAGACGTCATTTGGTGCGCTATGACTCTTCAAAAAAAATCCCCCAGTCATTTAAACATATATTTTTTATATTGTTTAATTGTTTTAAAACTTTTCCGCACAGATAGTAAAATCCCGACTCAAACGATTCCCCAATACATCCGTTTCAACCCGACTCTATTACTGTATACTTACTATTTTTCAAGTTTCTATTTATTACCCAATAATCCCGTTTATTCCGTTTTTATCAATCTCTTTCTGGTAAATATTTACAATGAAAGCTTTCAGTTATTTCTTTAACACAAACCTTGCCATTTTTTAAGTGACTATTTATAGATTTGATGAAATATTGCCTCTGAATATGCGTCAATCCCCTGACCTGTTGTGTGCTTGTTAAAACGCTCAATACACGCCATTTGTATGCAATAGACGCCACGTTGTACATGCTGCATAATTTTCGCGCTCTTTTTAATTGAGAAAAAGATTCGACACAAAATAAATTAGCACTCCTAATTTGAAGCAAAAATATTTAACGGTGCGGTAACATTTACATTCGGAAGTGTGTTTCGGATTAAAAACGCGTTAACATCGACTTACGGTAATGGGTTTCGGATTACAAATTTAATTATTCCCATTTGACATTTCAACAAATATTAACCGTTGCGTTATAAATTCAACGATAATTTGTTTACACACTTTACGAGTCGAATAAATGTTTTGACGGAATTATGCATGAAAATCACGTTGTCCACGAGGATCACGGCCGGTTGACGTCATCAGTCTTCTAACTATCGATTATCGGACGAAACATTTACAAGTGTGCGTAATTAATTCAACGAAAATTTGTTAAAAGCGCATTACGTGTCGAATAAATGTCAGAAAAACGAGGTTAATCAGTTCTATAAATGGACATGTTGAAATATACATGTACTGGAATTAAATAAATTGTTATCACATAATTGTAACCGCTATAATAATTAATTGTTTACCACTTGCAATTAATTTCTCGTATTAATTATGAGTCATAGGTAACACTTGTTTACAGTAAAAAGGTGTGATGATGATGCCCGAAACCGTCTTTAATGTTCTGTACTGTACTAATTACCGGTTTTATATTACTCAAATGGTACAACTACTTGCTAATCAAGCTGCGATAAACTCTTACTTCATGCCAGACGTCAATCAAAAATAATGGTGGATAGTTAACCCCGCCCTCATAAGCATTAGCGTAACCGATTGGACGATGAACTTCACAGTTTGACGACTGGAAAGTTACCAGATACATCCTTGTCAGCATTTAAATGACCGTGTAATGTGGCTAGAATAATCGATACGCGCGTCATGCTATTCTCTTATCAGTGGATTATCCATTACCCCATGTGGTGTTTATGGCGATTACTTGTGAAAGTAGGTACCGAGTGCTCTTTTAAAACAGGGAATATTGATACACTGATAGGAAAACCTTGATTTTTTTGGACAATCTCCACTTTCTTTTACTGAAGAATACACTAATCGGAAAATTTCAAGCGCCCCGGGGACTCTGATTTCGAAATTCAAGCGCCCCGGCAAGGGGCGCTTAAATGGCCTGGGGAAGACCCTGGCTTCCAAGGGGCGGGGCATTTTTCCTTATATGGCTATAGTAAAATCTTGTTAACACTCTAGAGGCCACATTTATTGTCCGATCTTCATGAAACTTGGTCAGAAGATTCATCCCGATAATATCTTGGATGAGTTAAAATATGATGCTGGTTGGTTGAAAAACATGGCTGCCAGGGGGCGGGGCATTTTTGCTTATATGGCTATAGTAAAATCTTGTTAACACTAAAGAGGCCACATTTATTTTCCGATCTTCGTGAAACTTGGTCAGAAGATTTGTCCCAATAATATCTTGTTATCTCAGGTGAGCGACTTTGGGCCTTTCAGGCCCTCTTGTTTGTATTTTCAAGATATTTATGTAGAAGACTAGAAGTTACATGATGTATGTTGTTATATGTGTCGTGTTCGGAGAAAACGGGGGCATAATGCTTGTGCATAAAGTGTTGCCCCAGATTAGCCTGTGCAGTCTGCACAGGCTAATCAGGGACAACACTTTCCGCTTTTACGACATTTTTTGTTTAAATGAAGTCTCTTCTTATCAAAAATCAAATTTAGGCGGAAAGTGTTGTCCCTGATTAGCCTGTGCGGACTGCACAGGCTTATCTGGAACGACACTTTTCGTAAATGCATTATGCCCAGTTTTCTCAGAACACTACTCATATTTATTTCAGGACAGTCTAGTCCTATTAAGATAATCCACACTACACCTGTCAAGATGGAGCAAGGGGGAGAACTTCAGCATGAAATTGTTCAGTTTTACAAGACTTCTGGATTAGAATCAATGGCAAAAGAGGTATTTGAATAAAACTGTTAAAAAAATCAATTTTAAATAGAACATTATTTTCGTGGGTATTAATCAAGACATAACACTTGTAGGGAAAACAGGTCGGATTGTAAATTTTGTATTTTTGAGTGACTTATTGTGTTTCCACTTATTTCTCTGAGGTATGAAATTTATTAAATGAAATTTTATGCTTATATCAAATGATACTGTTTGTTAATCTTTCAAAATTTCAATAGCCAAGGCTGGGGCATAACAAGACTGGCCACATATTTTAACAGGGTGGGGCAAAAAAGCAAGGGGGTCCCCCATTCTAATCTGCTTTAGCCACTGGTAATTTACTATGTATGTTATTTATCGATAAATTTTTCCTGCTAGGTGTTAACTTGGCCTAGATAAAGAAATAATGAATCGAAACAGTGTACATTTTTACAAAATATAGATGTCATGAATGCAGTAAACAGTGATGTTAAAAAAGAGGTTTCAAGTCTCAGTCATCCTTTATCAATCTTAAGAGCATCATAATCATATTCAGACATTAATCATGTGTTGCATTAATGCGTCTTTAAACAGGCTTGAAATTAGACGCGCCCAGATTGTTTATAAGATTGTATCTCTATTTCCAAGAAACACTTTCCAAAGCTTGTAAACAGATATTAGTTGTGTCACTCTTCTTCGGTTGTTCTGAATAATAGGCAGTTAAGAAAGTGCTGTCTGGTTGATAAATATTCAATGTAGTAGCAGGTTTTTTTTTGGGTTGTAGGGGAAAGGGCCTTTAGCCCTTAGGTTGGGGAAATTTCATGCGCGATTTTCCACTTTTGGTGAAATTTCACTCACGATTTTCCACTTTTGGGGGAAAATCCCGCATGTTTTTTCCTTTATAGGGGAAAAATTTTAAGGGTCTTACTTTTACTGTTAATTGGGTTAAAAAAAAAAAGACTGTTATTTTCTTCATACATCAATATTTAGGGTTAATTTACATGTTATTACACAATTTCACAGACAGACTATGACTGACTTTGTCAAAGTGATCACTTTATGACAGGGACTAACTGTGGCCGGCTGTGCCAGACTGAGTTAACCTTGACAGGGACTGGCTGTGACAGTTTCAGACCGTTCAGGAACAGACTGCTGCAGTGGACTTACTTTTGTGAAGAAAGCTGAAATAACCGCGTTATTCGCAATTTTTGGGGGCTTTTCCCGGTAATTTCGCCAGTTATGCGACATTTTGCCTTTTTTGGTGACATTTAACGTAAAACGAGTTGATAGTTATTGTAAATCGGCCAAGGGAGGTAATCATTGTCTTAGCATTTATGCAGTACAGAACAGCGTGTACGTTTGGGAACCATAATTGGACGGGTACCAAACGGTGTTTTGTACGATTTCCAGCGAATTTGTTGTAAAATTCAATCGTTTTGAACTGTTTTATGGAGGGAAAAGCTTCCGCTTGGGGAATTTTTCGGTCCGGAAAGGGTAAAAAAGTAGCCTAGATTGCTTGGGGAAGATGCCGATATTCGGCGTCTGTTATATAAGGTAAAAACCTTCTGAGTAGAAAAAAATATTTTGCAGTATTTTGATTTGAGTAAAAGTTAAATGCTGCATTATATATTTTGCTCATGTAGATATATTTTTGGGATTAATACTCAGTTTATAGCTTAAAGTTTTTAAAAGACCATGATTTCCTTATATTTTAAGTTTTAAATACAAATATTGCAAAATGTACTTGTTTGCCTTGCCTTATTCATAGCACTGTAACTTTCTACATGTAGTACATCATTATCTAAGCTTATTCAGAGCTATTGATCCAAAACAGTTTCCTTAATCTTTATTTGTCTTATTTCGTTCACATTTCACATACTGAACAGGTCAAATACATAATGCCATGGTTAGCGCCATCCATTTCTAGTGATCATGAAATGTCTGGATCGCAATAAAACAAGAGGTCATTCAACTATATATGCTGGCCATTTCCTGGTGTATCTAAGGGTCTGTTAAACAGACCCATTCCCAAAGCAAAAAAAAAAATCCCCATTGGAAAAAACAGAAAATAGAAGTGTCTTTTACTAATGATTATTACATCCAACAAAGTATATCACTTCAATAATATGATTTTGTTCTAATAAATGATACATCAGGCTTTTCCCAAAGCAGTTTAAGTGGAGCTGCACTGCTGTGGCTTAACCGCTAAATCAATTTAGCAGCAACACTTGATTTTCTGATTAAGGTTATTCAGCCGTTGAAATTACAGTATTTATTGTGTGTCAATGTGAGACAAGTTTAAGCCAAGTTAAGTCTGGGATTTCGGTGGTTAATTCATTTGAAATGTGTCGGTGTCATTTTTACCACGCAGGGTACTTGGCTGTTAGAATATTTTTAAGGCCACAAAACTATATCAAGTTGCCTACGTACAGTACACATTTTTTTCCAGCATGGTATAATGGATGCTAATGGTGAATTGTCAGGATTGTCTGGACCATCATCCAATAGAACAGGTAAAATATAGAATTGTTATACAAAATTAATGTATCATTAATTTGATTCTTGTTAACACAATACCATTCTGCTTACATAAATTTAGACTTAAAATGATAAATGTGCAATACAAACCAAACAGGAACAATGAAGAATTCAATGTTCTACTAGCAAGGTATCAGAAAATGTGGGACCAATGTCTGGCAGCTCATGCAAACTTTGAAACATGTACTTAAAATTTTGAGACGCAAGTGACAAACTTATAAAAAAAGATTGTTTTTCAACCAAAATGGTAAAACTTTGTGCTTGAGACAAATAACATGCATACAACTCTGGTAGAATCATACGCAAGCCAACTCTTTGCTTAATATTTAATCTAGAATTTTGGCAACTTTGGGACTATAATTTTGTAATTTCTGTCAAAGAACTTTGAACATCAATATTTTTATGTACAGGCATGCAGACAATGATTGTGACTGTTCCAATGTCTCCACACAAATCATCCCCGTACAGAGCCACAGAATACACTCCAAGGGTCATACATACGCAGGTAAAGAAAGGGGCATACTTTATTTGTTGATGTGAACAGAGATCATTGTTTGGCATAACTAAGCTAGGAACAATAGTTTTTCAAATAGAATGATATGGGTAGTTCTCTTAATAATTGTGTCTTGTTCTGAGAAAACTTGGCTTAATTCATGTGCGTAAAGTGTCGTCCCAGATTAGCCTGTGCAGTCCACACAGGCTGATCAGGGACAAAACTTTCCGCCTAAACTTGATTTTCGGTAAGGAGGGACTTCCTTGAAACTAAAAATACCATTAAAGCGGAAAGTGTCATCCCTGATTAGCCTGTGCGGACTGCACAGGCTAATCTGGGACGACACTTTACGCACATGAATTAAGCCCAGTTTTCTCAGAACAAGACACAATTGTTAGTTTCTTCTTGACTCGTTATCAAAATCATATGAGTCTTGATCTGGGTAAACTGGGCTTAATGCTTTAGCTTAGTGTCATCCCAGATAAGCCTGTGTAGTCAGCACAGGCTAATCAGGGAGTAAACTTTCTCCCTTAATTGGATTTTCGTTAGGCAGTGACTTCCATTAATGGAAAGATTCAATATAAGCTGAAAATGTACTCTCTGATTAGCCTGTGCAGACTGCACTTTAAACACCTTCAAATAATCTGCTTTTGCATCATTTTGATGCAAACAATATCAAGAAGTGTACAAAATATATTTAAAGTCATACAATTTATGTTGTTGTTTTGTTACTTAATTGGTGATTATTTAAACATTATTTGCATAATGAACATATATGCAGAAAGACTATAAATCCTGACTTTGTTTCTTTGACCCCCATAAAAGCACAGGATCATTTGACTCCTGGTTTACAATTTTTTTGAAATCCCTGATCTTTACTCTGTAACCTTTTGTAACCCCTGAAAATGTCAAGCCTTGGGTCATTTGACTGTTATATAAATTCTTTTTAAATCCCTGATCAACACTCTAACCTTTTGTGAGGTTACATGGCTCTGCAACCTGTTGTGGGGTTACATCACTCTGTAACCTTTTGTGAGGTTACATTGCTGTGCAACGTTTTGTTGGTTACATCACTCTGTAACCTTTTGTGAGGTTACATGGCTCTGCAACCTTTTGTGGGGTTACATCACTGTGTAACCTTTTGTGAGGTTACATGGCTCTGCAACCTTTTGTGGGGTTACATCACTCTGTTACCTTTTGTGAGGTAACATGGCTCTGCAATCTTTTGTGAGGTTACATCACTCTGTAACCTTTTGTGAGGTTACACGGCTCTGCAACCTTTTGTGGGGTTACATCACTCTGTAACCTATTGTGAGGTAACATGGCTCTGCAATCTTTTGTGAGGTTACATCACTCTGTAACCTATTGTGAGGTAACAATTGTCCTCTGTTATCTTACAGAGTGTTCTCACAACTCAACAGCAGCAGCAGCAGTACATGCCAGGGTCTCCACACATGATCACAGCCGCCTCCAGCCCTCACACCCCAGTGTACCAGAACCGCAAACGACAGAGCGACATTATCATTGAGCACGAGTACTCTGAAGGGTAAGTCTCCTATTTTGGCTCAATTGGTAGTTGTAGGCTTAGGTACTACTTAAAAGTTTAGTTCAATGTACCCTGGGTGCAGAAAATTTGCTCAAAGGCACATGGCCATACTCCGGTTTACCTTTTAGTATATTATCCGTACCCTTGGTGCTTAGAAGTATACTTGAGTCTACCATGACCCATCAAGTCCTACTTTTTGTTTGTCACTGCTTTTTTTAGATTTATTAAAAGGATGTGTTTATAAAATTCATTGAAAAGATGTGTATATGATGTTTATTGATAAGAAATTCAACTGCTAAAAAATTGGGTAGGATTGAAACTGCTCACCGAGCCTTACAATGTCTTTATTTTTATGCCCCCAAAGCAGGGCTTGCACTAAGAAATAAATTTTGGAAGTCCTGACTTCCTGCCCTTTACTTATGGAAGTCCCACTCAAAAATGATGGAAGTCCAAACAACTTAAATGTTGATGTTAACGGAATGTCAACTGCGTAAATGATCACAAATTCTTCCCATCCATTTTGGGTCACTGTACATCTGTGAAAGTAACTAGATATATCTTACAACAAGGCGGAGACTACCCTAGGCTTTAAAAATAGGGAGAAGTTTGGAAAATCAGGGTATAAGTTTGTGCAAACAATATCGACTTAAAAAACAAAACATGTTAATTTCAAAACTTTTATTATTTCTATCATTTTACTATGTTCATCTGTAAAAACAATAAATTCTCATTAAAATCTACGTAATCATAACACATTTAAGTCATTCAACAGATTTAAGTAATTTGAGATATGTGCGGTTGCACATTTTCATCACATATTTATTGTCATTTTATTAACCTCATCCCTATGACTGCATTTGCAACAAAACACAATCTTAATGAATGGTCATGATGTAGCATCTAGTATATCAATTACTGTTTATCCGAATACTAAATATGTCCGAAATATGTACACTTAATAAATGCCTTACCAGTTTAGCTTTAATAATCCAAACTTTCCTTGTTGTTATCTGGTTTAACAAACCTTATCAAATATTTGTTAAATCCATTTAATGTTTTCTCCATTATTGAGCCAACATTACTTGTAATTTGAATCGCCAGATTTGAACTGAACGCGGGTTGAATGTTACAATAGGTCTGCCATTTGCAATGTCGAAGGTCATGACGTAGCAATTTA
Source organism: Dreissena polymorpha (assembly GCF_020536995.1). Classification (NCBI taxonomy): domain Eukaryota; kingdom Metazoa; phylum Mollusca; class Bivalvia; order Myida; family Dreissenidae; genus Dreissena; species Dreissena polymorpha. The sequence goes on from NC_068360.1 coordinate 33,656,358, forward strand.
ATTCTACTCGGATAATTTATAGCTTATCCAGGAAATGTGTTTTCTGAATGTTTCTGACTAGTTAAATGACTTGTTAGTGTAGAAAATGAACTGTGATTCCAGTTTATATAAGATGGTTATTACTCGTAATTATCGGTGGATTAACAAACCGAGAAAACTCGCGGGACCTAATACAGTAGTGAATCTACGTAATTAATTTGATTAATTTTGTTTTTCTTTAATTATTTTTGCCGTCTTTCTTTTACCGTGCCGTCTGCCCAAAACCAGCAATTATCTCCTAATCATTAGACAACATATGGCACGCGCAGAGACACGAGTGTGTTGTTAAAGCAACCAATTTTAAGCGACTGCTTTGTCACGGTAAATTTGCGATCCGCGCGGGGGGTAAATTGTGTAACAGTTAAATAAACAACAAACAATAAACTTGCTAATCACCTGCGGGCGGTAGAAAATATAAGAAGGCGGAGTTTAGACTGATCGAGACGTGTGCAAAACACATTGAGTCGGCAGAAAGCAGTGTTGATTGAAGTGTTATTTTAATCGACAGTTTACGTCCCGGGTTGCTATTTTCGGCGTATGATCAATTTTAAGGAAGTACAGTGGACGTCATGTTTTTTTTTTTATCGGCGTATGGAAACAATTATCGGGCGTAATATACGGCCGTACGCCGCTTAGTGCAAGCCCTGCCCCAAAGGAGGGCATATAGTGATCGCACTGTCTGTCTGTCTGTCACACTTTGAGTTTAGGTTTCAAAAATGTTCATAACTTCTTTGTCGCTTCAGATGTAACATTCATACTTGGTATGAATGTGTATATGGACAAGGCCTTTCCATACGCACACAAATTTTTACTCCTTTGACCTTGACCTTGAACTTAGGGTCCGCGTTTAGGTTTCGAAAAATACTCATAATTTCTATCACAGCTTTTATCATCAGCATATGTCATCCTATGGAGACAACTCTTGTTGAATTTGTTAAAGAGGTTGTCGAGACATAGTGAACGCTGTGTCGTCATAGCAACTGGGAGGCCATGGGTTTGATCTCCACTGCCGAAGACTTTTAGCTCTCCAGAAAAGACACTAAGTACTGTTTCTACCCAGAAAACAGAATTAATAATGTTTCAATAGGCCTTAAGGCTTTGGCTGCAATCAAGCTAAAATAAATAGGTTTAAGCTAACCTCTTTCAGTAAAAGATCAAAAAAGGGTGAGAAAGGTGGAAAAGGTCTCCGTCATTTCTCCATGAAAGTCTGTGAGAAGGTGCAGAAGAAGGGGGTGACCTCCTACAATGAGGTGGCAGATGAGCTGGTGGCAGAGTTCAGTGACCCAAGGAACATCATGTCACCACAGGATGCAGTGAGTGAAAATATCTATATGCAACCATCATAAAACCAGAACAGCCTGCTCGCAGTCTGTTAAGGTTTTATGTTGTTTGCTGCTTATAAGTAGCTTTAGAATTGTATTGAACGTGTTTGCTGTTGTTGTAACCTGTTAACTTTATCCTTCTTTTTTATCTTTTACCACTCTGATAGGCATTTTGATGCATTTGTAGTCCCTTAGAAAATTGAATTAAATTAAAGACTTTTCTACTAATCACTTTCTCTTTCCCGAGTAAACAGCGATGTAAATAAACGGATTGTTTGTAAACACAATTGTCTTGGAGGACACTTTATTTTGAGCTCAAAACAAGTTGTATTGCTCATTTTTTATTGTAATGTCCAATAGCATATATATATTGTTTTTTGATAACCTTTATAAATAAAACATGAAAGAATATATTAAAAAATCGGTAAATAATTACGGATCTTCACCTTTAAAGAGCCTTTAAGTTTTAAAGGCTTAGTTTGCAACCATAAGATACTGATGAGCAGCAATATCATAAAACCTGAACAGCCTGCCAGTTGCTGTTAGGCTGTTCTGGTTTAATGCTGGTTGCATATAGCCATTTGCATGTTGTTTCAGAGTGGGAACGGGGTGAAGCAGATAGTTTTGGTGCAGGAACTGTAGATTCATAATAACATTATTTTAGCTCATCTATTTTTTGAAAAAAAATTATGAGCTATTGTCATCACCTTGGCGTTGGCGTCCGGTTAAGTTTTGCGTTTAGGTCCACTTTTCTCAGAAAGTATCAATGCTATTGCATTAAAACTTGGTACACTTACTTACTATCATGAGGGGACTGGGCAGGCAAAGTTAGATAACTCTGGCGTGCATTTTGACAGAATTATGTGCCCTTTTTATACTTAGAAAATTGAAAATTTTGGTTAAGTTTTGCGTTTAGGTCCACTTTTCTCAGTGAGTATCAATGCTATTGCATTCAAACTTGTTACACTTACTTACTATCATGAGGGGACTGGGCAGGCAAAGTTAGATAACTCTGGCATGCATTTTGACAGAATTATGTGCCCTTTTTATACTTAGAAAATTGACAATTTTGGTTAAGTTTTGTGTTTAGATCCATTTTATTCCTTAAGCATCAAAGCTATTGCTTTCATACTTGCAACACTTACTAACTTTCATAAGGGGACTGTGCAGGCAAAGTAATGTAACTCTGACTGGCATTTTGACAGAATTATGTGCCCTTTTTATACTTAGAAAATTGAAAATTTTATTAAGTTTTGTGTTTAGGTCCACTTTATTCCTACAGTATCAAAGCTATTGCTTTCATACTTGCAACACTTATTAACTATCATAAGGGGACCGTGCAGGCAAAGTTATGTAACTCTGACTGGCATTTGGACGGAATTATGGGCCCTTTATACTTAGAAAATTGAAAATTTGGTTAAGATTTATGTTTTGGTCCACTTTACCCCTAAAGTATCATAGATATTGCTTTCATACTTGGAACACTCAAAAACTATCATAAGGGTACAGTAAAAGGACAAGTTGCATAACTCTGGTTGTCATTGTTACGGAATTATGGCCCTTTTTTGACTTAGTAACTTTTAATATATGGTTAAATTTTGTGTTTCAATCCACTTTACTTCTTAAGTATCAAGGCTATTGCTTTCAAACTTCAAATACTTTCATGCTATCATGAGGTTACTGTACCTGGCAAGTTGAATTTTACCTTGACCTTTGAATGACCTTGACTCTCAAGGTCAAATTATTAAAATTTGCTAAAATTGCCATAACTTCTTTATTTATGATTAGATTTGATTGATACTTTGACGAAACTACTCTTACCTGACATACCACAATAGACTCCACCCAAACCGTCCCCCGTGCCCTCCCCCCCTCCCCCCCCCCACCTCCCCCCTCCCCCCCCCCCTATTTTTTTTTTTTTTTTAAGATCATCTCACAAATGACCACCACACCCTCACACTATACCCCCACCCCACCCCACCCCACCCCACCCCACCCCCCCCCCCATTTATTTTTTATTTTTTTATTTTTTTTTATTTTTTTAAGATCATCTCACAAATTACCACCACACCCTCACACTATACCCCACCCCCCCATTTTTTTTTTTTTAAACGGTTATGTTTGAAATACCGTCCAACCATCGCACCCAAAAAATCCCCCCCCCCCCCCCCCCCCCCCCCCGCCCCCGATTTTTTTTTTTTTCGCTTTTTTTGGAAGATAATGTAATAAATGTCCACAACCCCACACTATACACCCCTCTTCACTCCACCCCTCCCTCCTTTGTGATTGAAAATGAGAGTCCCTTCACCTTTAAAAAGAAAATAGATGAGCGGTCTGCACCCGCAAGGCGGTGCTCTTGTTTGTCTAAAGCAGCCACTATGCCCCTAAAGTATTACTTCATTAATTGAGAGAAAATTAAATGTGATATTTTAAGCCCACTTACGTTAACCTGAGCAAACCTAAAAGCCCATTGTAACTATAAATGCAGTGCTTACTGGCTTGTGTAGTAAAGTCCCAATCCCAGCCACCTTTTAAGGTGAAAAAAGTTGTTCATTCAACTGTTGGTCTTATTAATAGTTTTATCCATGCTGACAAATAGTTCCATGTTTACTGATTTATCTTGTTATGACAGATGTTTTTAATTCCCTTATTAGAGCCGCAACAGTATTATCCACCACATTGAAAGATTCACACAGTTTTTTTATTGAGCTGTGCTCTGAGAACACGCTGCTTAATGCATGATTAAATAGTCGGCCTGATTTGATTTGCCAGTGCAGACCTATTAAGACAGTGTCTGTCTAAATTGGAAGTTTACTAAGAAGAGACCTCCTTTAAACAAAAAGTATCAAAAAACAAAAAGTGTCTTTTCTGATAAGCCTGTGCGAACTGCATAGCTAATCTGGGACAATACTGTACTATGCATAAAACCATGTATTCTCTGAACAAGGCTCAATACCTTTTACCTGCACATTTGTATTCCAGCAATATGATCAGAAGAACATACGGCGTCGTGTGTATGATGCCCTGAACGTTCTTATGGCGATGAACATCATCTCTAAGGAGAAGAAGGAAATCAGATGGATTGGCCTGCCCACAAATTCTGCTCAAGAATGTCAAAACTTAGAGGTGTGACAGACTTTACTGCCAATTTATCCATATGGTAAAATTTGTCCATGACCATCCGATTCATGATGAGTATTTTCGTGCGGTTCTAGATATTGTAACAGCTGATGATAAAGCATCATGATTCCCATCTCTTGTTCATGTATAAAATTTATTCAACATGGCAGGTTTTGAAAATGTTGCTGAAAATGAATACGTCAGTCCGTCCGTGTGTCCGTCCGTGCACAATTTTTTGTCCGGGCTATTTCTCAGCAACTAATGTCCGGAATTCAATGAAACTTTATTGGAAGCTTCACTACCAAAAGGAGATGTGCATATGATCAGCGGGGTCTGGTCGGATAATTTTTCACAGAGTTATGGCCCATTGAAATTTCCATTAACTGTACATAAAGTGCAATTCCTACCGGGCTATTTCTCAGCAACTGATGACCGGAATTCAATGAAACTTTATGGGAAGCTTCACTACCAAGAGGAGATGTGCATATAATCAGTGGGTTCTGGTCAGATGATTTTTTACAGAGTTATGGCCCTTTGAAATTTTCCATTAACTGTACATATAGTGCAATTCTTGTTCCGGCTATTTCTCACCAACTAATGACCGGAAATCAATGAAACTTTATGGGAAGCTTCACTGCCAAGAGGAGATGTGCATTGCATTAGTGGTTTCTGGTCGGTTGATTTTTCACAGAGTTATGGCCCTTTGAAATTTTCCATTAACAGGGCTCCCCCTGGCCCAAAAATTTCTGTAGCCAACATTTTAGCCAAATGGATTTTTTTGTAGCCAAATTTTGAAACTGTAGCCAAAGTATTAGCAAAGCATTCGGAACCGTCTGTTTTAAGTATAGGCTACAGTAGTGTAAAAGAAGAAACTAAACAAAGAAGCTTTAATATGTTTATTACTATAATCATCATGGGTGCATAACAACAAAAAAACAACAGTTGTGCAGCAAAGTACACATTAGTCATAGCCGACACTACAGCCGCTTCACTTTTGGATATTGCTGCAGCCTGCGCATTTGTCATGGATGTTTTCAGACTAGACGCTTGTGAGGCCTCTTTGTGTCTGAAATAAACAAAATCAAATATGCTAAATTTCAAAACAAAAGCTCGTTTTGAAAAGTGTCAATATATATTTATTATAAACATAAATTATTATTGTTATTTTTAATATATTATTAATAATATAAAAAATATTCATGTATTTACATTTAATATTTATGATTATCATTCTTTATTATTACCTTTTGATTTTTCGTGTTTTGAAATGTCTTTTTTCAACATACTACACCCAGATGTGAATGAATTTGATTTTTGAAACTGTATGCATATTTTGCAATACATCGTTTTTGATTTTGCATTATAATCTAACCACATGAATTCCGAAAGCCAAACATCTTTAAATGATCTCTTAGTATTATCAGATTAGATTTTTTTTGAGACCGGGTCATTAGAATAGTCAGAGTCCAAAGGACGCTTATTGCCTATAGTCGCCATTATGGAAGTCACAATTTCCGACACCTTCGCTGTAAATGTCACGGGTTTCATCTATCGTCATTCACAATTGTAACGCATTAAGCCTTTAATCATTACAAACATTACGAACTTCTCGAAATCAATTATTAACTTCTTTACTTACGTTCATTGTGTGACTAAGTTGATAATTCGCTAACGGCTTTTACTCAAATTGATTGAAATCGGCAGCAATCTTTAATCAGATGTAATTGTTTATTTAAGCCGATAAGATCAACGGTTACACCAGTCAGTTTCATTTTCCTTTGTCTCGATATCCGGTTTCTGACAGGTGTTAATGCAGACTGCGTATCAATTTTGCGGGTCAATAATACGGCGATGTATTGAAAATAATCGTTTGGCAAAAACTCCGGCGAACGATTTTTTTCCTGACAAAAATCGTTACCGGACGTTTTCGCCAAACGATTATTTTATTTGCCGAATTTGCTAAATTTTCGCCATTGGCGAATCTGATTAACGGCAGCAGGAGCCCTGCATTAACTGTACATATAGTGCAATTCATGTCAGGACTATTTCTGAGCAACTAATGACCGGAATTCAATGAAACTTTACGGGAAGCTTCACTACCAAGAGGAGATGTGCATATTATTAGCCGGTTCTGGTTGGATGATTTTTCACAGAGTTATGGCCCTTTGAAATTTTCCATTGTACATATAGTGCAATTCTTGTCCGAGCTTTTTCTCAGCAACTTATGACGGGAATTCAATTAAACTTTATGGGAAGCTTCACTACCAAGAGAAGATGTGCATATTATCAGCCGGTTCTGGTCGGATGATTTTTCACAGAGTTATGGCCCTTTGAAATTTTCTATAAACTGTACAAAAAGTGCAATTCTTGTCTGGGCTATTTCTCCCCAACTACTGACTGGAATACAATGAAACTTTATGGGAAGCTTAACTACCTTGAGGAGATGTGCATGTTATTTGTGGATTCTGGTTAGATGATTTATTTAGAGAGTTATGGCCCTTTGAAATTTTTAAGTTGCCAAACCATCCATCGTATTATTTTGTCCAAAGTTATGCCCCTCAAGACGTGTCCTTTTATCTGAATATATAGTGCAATATTGTGACAAAAAAAACCTTTGGGGAGCATCACCTGTCCTCGACGGTTTCTTGTTTTAGTACAACCTGATTTTTAGCTCGGCTGTTTTCTGAGTAAACCTGGGGTATTGTCCAGAGCTCCAGATAAGGGCCGTACAGCCGTAAATACAGCTTTTCATGAAGGTTTACGCATTTATTTTTATAAACTGGATGTACATTTACGACTTTAAAATCCCTTTTAGGCATTTACGAAAAAAATCAGGCCGTACCGATAAATCTGCGTCAGAGTTATTTGTTGTTCTCTAACTTATTGGCGCTTTTCGTTTATTTAATTACCAAAAAGTTGTAGACTGGGTTCTGGTACTATTGTCTATTTTGTCCTGTGATTTCCGCTAACTCATGAACCCTATCCAAGAATATGGGTGGTACAGTAATACCTGTATTTTTGGATATGGTAGTACAGGTACTAATTGATTTTCAGCGTTACTCCTTTTTCTTTCTGTCAGTGGCAGTACCTTTACTTATTTCACAAATCCTTATCTGGAGCTCTGATTGTCATAGTCAGCTTGTCGTCAGCCGTCCGCCGTAGGTGTCTTGCTAAAATCTAAACATTGGCTCTAAAATCAAAGTGCTTCCACCTACAACTTTGAAACTTCATATGTAGATGCACCTTGACGAGTTCTACATGCCACATCCAGTTTTGGGTCACTAGGTCAAAGGTCAAGGTCACTGTGACCTCTAAAAAATATATATAAAATTCTGACAAGCTTTCGCAGCTGAGGGTTGGCACCCGTTATGCGGTGCTCTTGTTCCATTAAGGGGTCGTAAACAGAAAGATAAAAACAAAGGCCTTATGAAGATCGATATTCTGCTCATTTGTTGCTAATCTATTATCTTTAAGCTTTGTTTTGTACATACAGTTGGAGAAGCAGAAGCGTTTGGACAGAATCAAGCACAAGACTCAACAAATTCAGGAATTAATTTTACAGGTAATTTTTACATGAAATATTTATCAACAATCTGTTGTCTCGTGATTTCACAACCTTTCCTGAAGTTCTGGTGTTTTAAATGTGTTTAACTGAGGTTAAATTATATTTAAAGTGAGAAAACTTTTTTCCCAGTTAAAAAAAAAGATGATAATATAAAAATGTGTTACTAGTCTTTGAATGTATTGTCAAAATTGTGTTTACATATATTTGTTTTAAATATAAAATCACTTTGCGGTATTCATCGTTTCTTCTGTGATAACCTCTAGTTTGTGTAGTTGCTTCAGTATCAGCTTAAATGAACATCATCTAAATAGGAAGGTTATATTTGAATTACTATTTCCAAATTTCGTTCATTTTACAGCAAATTGCCTTCAAGAACCTTGTACAGCGAAATCGTGAGCTGGAGCGGACACAAGGACCACCCGCACCTAACTCTGCCATCCAGTTGCCATACATCATCGTTAACACAAGCAAGAAAACTGTAATAGATTGCAGTATATCCAAAGACAAGTAAGTTCAAAGCTGGGATACACTCAGCTCCTTAGGGAATTCTTAACTAAAGCTCCTCATAAGGTGAATCTTTCAGTGAACATTTTTTATTCGAAAATTTAATCTGATTTATTTGAGAAACATTAACTTGATTTGAGCATCTTAATCTAATAGGAAACTCAACACGCTCTATCTAGATTTAAGTAATTTTATGAATGTACAGAATTTCATTGAGTTTTCCCATAGACTTTGATAATTGGGCAAAGTCTATGCCTTAGCATTTGTGTGATATGATATGGAACAAAACAGCAGATAATTGCACACTGTGTTTTATTTCTCCATTAAATGTGTTGTTTATATGTTAATATGTTCAGCTGAAATAAAAAAAAAGGTAAAAAAAAACTTGTTTTGACATATAATTACAATTTTCATGGATTCATTGATTGATAACCTAATGGCCAAAAATATTCTTGTAAGTTGGATTCATTCAAATCATCTATCTAACTACCGTCAAATTATTTGTTCAATTCGTTCAATAATATTGCCTTAAGTAAATTTGAATTGTTGACATATTTTATCATGCATGAAAACATAACCATTCTTCTATTTATAAAATGAGAAGATAATTTCTTGCAGAGACGAATATCTGTTCAATTTCAACAACACGTTTGAGATACACGATGATATTGAGGTACTCAAGCGAATGGGAATGGCCTATGGGTTGGAAAAAGGCCAGTGTTCTAAAGCAGACCTCCAGAAGTGTATCAACAGTGTGCCAAAGGCTTTGGAGCCGTATGTCATGGGTAAGATACCTGTACTAAGGAAATGAAGGGCCGTTCACTACATTTAACAATTTTGGAGTTTAACTTTAACATGGAAAAACCTTCTTTTAATGCCCCCGGATCGAATGATCGGGGGTATATTGTTTATGGCCTGTCTGTCATTGTATGTGTGTGTCTGTTTGTCTGTGTGTCTGTCACTAAACTTTAACCTTGGTCATAACTTTTGAAATATTGAAGATAGCAACTTGATATTTGGCATGCATGTGTATCTCATGGAGCTGCACATTTTGAGTGGTGGAAGGTCAAGGTCATCCTTCAAGGTCAAAGGTCAAATATATTGCTTCAAAGCTGCGCAATAAGGGGCATTGTGTTTCTGACAAACACATCTGTTGTTTTCTTGTTCAACCAATTTTTCTTGGATATCCAAATGCTAAAATTGTTTTTGATCTTTAAAAAAATATAACTGGAAAGTTTGTTCAAAGCTTGCAAAGTTTATGAATGAACAACTTGGGAAGATTATTAACTATCATAAGGGGACTGTGCAGGCAAAGTTATGTAACTCTGACTGGCATTTGGACGGAATAATGGGCCCTTTATACTTAGAAAATTGAAAATTTTGTTAAGTTTTGTGTTTTGGTCCACTTTACCCCTAAAGTATCATAGATATTGCTTTCATACTTGGAACACTCGCAAACTATCATAAGGGTACAGTAAAAGGACAAGTTGCATAACTCTGGTTGTCATTGTTACGGAATTATGGCCCTTTTTTGACTTAGTAACTTTGAATATATGGTTAAATTTTGTGTTTCGATCCACTTTACTTCTTAAGTATCAAGGCTATTGCTTTCAAACTTCAAATACTTTCATGCTATCATGAGGTTACTGTACCTGGCAAGTTGAATTTTACCTTGACCTTTGAATGACCTTGACTCTCAAGGTCAAATTATTAAATTTTGCTAAAAATGCCATAACTTTTATATTTATGATTAGATTTGATTGATACTTTGACAAAACTACTCTTACCTGACATACCACAATAGACTCCACCCAAACCATCCCCTGTGTCTCCCCCCCTGACCCCCCCGAATCCCCCCCCCCTATTTTTTTTTATTTTTTTTTAAGATCATCTCACAAATGACCACCCCACCCTCACACTATACCCCTCCCCCCCCACCCCACCCCCACCCCAAATTATTTTTTTTGAAACGGTTAAAAAACACAAATATTTATTATTATTATTTTATGTTTGAAATACCGTCGAACCATCGCACCCAAGAATCCCAACCCTTCCCCCTCTCCCCCCACCCGAATCCCCCCCCGCTAATTTTTTTTTTTTTTTTAGTTTTTTTTTTAAGATCAACTCACAAATGACCACCCCACCCTCACACTATACCCTCACCCCACCCCCCACCCCCCAATTTTATTTTTTTTGAAACGGTTAAAAAACACAAATATTTATTTTTATTATTTTATGTTTGAAATACCGTCCATTACCATCGCACCCAAGAATCCCAACCCACTTTCCTCCCCCTACCCGGATCCCCCCCCCCCCCCCCCCTAATTTTTTCTTTTTTTTTTAAGATCATCTCACAAATGACCACCACACCCCACCCTCACACTATACTCCCCCCCACCCCCCAAATTTCATATTTTATGTTTGAAATACCGTCCAACCATCGCACCCAAGAATCTTTTTTTTTGCATTTTTTTTCGCATTTTTGGAAAATTGTGTAATAAATGTCCACACCCCCACACTATACACCCCTCTTAACTCCACCCCTCCCTCCTTTGTGATTGAAAATGAGAGTCCCTTCACCTTTAAAAAGAAAATAGATGAGCGGTCTGCACCCGCAAGGCGGTGCTCTTGTTATTTCTTATTTTTGGAAGATAATGTAATAAATGACCACACCCCACACTATACACCCCTTTCCACCCCACCCCTCCATCTTTTTTGATTGAAGTATTGAGATAGGTCCCTTCACCTATAAAAAGAAAAATAGATGAGCGGTCTGCATCAGCAAGGCGGTGCTCTTGTTTCTATTTAGCTCACCTGAGCACAACGTGCTCATGGTGAGCTTTTGTGATCGCTTTTTGTCCGTTGTGCCTTGTGCGGCGTCAACATTTGCCTTGTTCACTCTCTAGAGGCCACATTTATTGTCCAATCTTCATGAAATTTGGTCAGAACATTGGTTTTAATGATATCTTGGATGAGTTCGAAAATTGTTACGTTTGCTTGAAAAACATGGCTGCCAAGGGGCGGGGCATTTTTCCTTATATGGCTATATATGGCTATAGTAAAATCTTGTTAACACTCTAGAGGCAACATTAATTGTCTGATCTTCATTAAACTTGGGATTCATCCCAATAATATCTTGGATGAGTTCGAAAATGATGCCGGTTGGTTGAAAAACATGGCCGCCAGGGGGTGGGGCATTTTTCCTCATATGGCTATAGTAAAACCTTGTTAACACTCTAGAAGCCACATTTATTTTCGATCATCATGAAACTTGCTCAGAAGATTTGTCCCACTGATATCTTGGATGAGTTCAAAAATGGTAACCTTGCTTGAAAAACATGGCTGCCAAGGTGCGGGGCATTTTTCCTTATATGGCTTTAGTAAAATCTTGTTAACACTCTAGAGGCCACATTTATTGTCCAATCTTTATGAAACTTGGTCAGAAGATTCATCCCAATAATATCTTGGCCGAGTTCGAAAATGATGCCGGTTGGTTAAAAAACATGGCCAGCGCCCTCACACTACTTTCGGGAAAGGGGTCCGCAGCCCTTAGGAGGAGGATCTTTATGTAAATGGGGGAATTTTTATAAAAAACAACAACTGTGTTTAACTGTTATAAACATATATTTCTATATATGTGACTGTCTATAGGACAGAAAGGTGGACTTTACCTCAATCTAATGACTATAAAACAGTAATCTAATTTAAATGTGGGTCGGTAGGTAGGCTTTTTTTTCTTACCACAACACTTAATTGAATATTTAACTCAATGAGAATGTCATTATTTTCAGGTATCAGCAGTGTGAAATGCATGACGACAAAGCACTAACTTTCAGATATAATTCTTAATTAGAAGATGTTTGATCCAGATTTTCTTTCTCTGTAAATTATTGTACAATTAAATATTCTTTATAATCTAAAGACTGCATTTGAATAAAGCATTTATTGACTAGAATAAATGTAAATGAAACAAAACTTTAACAAAAATAACAGTTCTGAACGATTCAGACGCTTTCCACAGTTGCGTAAATTTCGGACATATAATTCGTATGCGGATTTTGTAACAGAAAAAGCTTTTGTCTTTATCTGTAAATTACTGTACAAATAAATATTCTTTGAAAACTGAAGACTTCATTTTGAATAAAGCATTTATTGATAAATGTCAATGAAACAAAACATTAACAAAAAAAACAGTTCTGAACGATTCAGACGCTTTCGGCAGTTGCGTAAATTTTGGACATTAAATTCGGATGTGGATTTTATAACAGAAATAACTTTTGAGTTGGTGGTTAAAAAACAGGGTCGGTCGGATAACCGGAAACAATACTTCTTTTTCGTTAGGACTATATTGGACAAAGCGATATAACGGATCATGATATATTGCCTTTATTGGAGTCGATTTCAACTATAAATCAGCAATTTTTTTGTTTGATTTTTTTTTTACATTTTCTGAGGGGGGAAAAAATAATTTTTGTTGGGGAAAAAAATATACTTTTAAGGTGGGGGACTGCAGCCGAAATTCGTCGGCAGATTTGATAGATTGAGGGCCCTGATGGCCGCCAGGGGGCGGGGCATTTTTCCTCATATGGCTATAGTAAAACCTTGTTAACACTCTAGAGGCCACATTTATTGTCCAATCTTGATGAAATATGGTCAGAACATTTGTCTTAACGATATCTTGAATGAGTTCGCAAATGGTTACGTTTGCTTGAAAAACATGGCTGCCAAGGGGCGTGCCATTTTTCCTTATATGGCTATGTAAGGCTATAGTAAAATCTTGTTAACACTCTAGAGGCCACATTTATAGTCTGATCTTCATGAAACTCGGTCAGAAGATTCATCCCAATAATATCTTGGACGAGTTCAAAAATGATGCTGGTTGGTTATAAAACATTGCCACCACAGGGGCGGGGCTATTTTCCTTATATGGCTATAGTGAAACGTTGTTAACACTCTAGAGGTTACATTTATTTTCCGATCATCATGAAACTTGGTCAGAAGATTTGTCCCAATGATATCTTGGATGAGTTCGAAAATGGTTTTGATTGCTTTTAAAACATGGCCACCAGGGGCGGGGCATTTTTTCTTATATGGCTATAAATGGCTATAGTAAAACCTTGTTAACACTCTTGAGGCCACATTTATAGTCCAATCTTCATGAAATTTGGTCAGAAGATTGGTCTCAATGGTATCGTGGATGAGTTCGAAAATTATTATGTTTGCTTGAAAAAAATGGCTTCCAAGGGGCGGGGCATTTTTCCTTATATGGCTATAGTAAAATCTTGTTAACACTCTTAGAGTCCACATTTACTGACCGATCTTCATGAAACTTGGTCAGAAGATTCATCCCAATAATATCTTGGACGAGTTCAAAAATGATGCCGGTTGGTTGAAAAAACATGGCTGCCAGGGGGCGGGGCATTTTTTATGTCCCCCACTATAATAGTGGGGGACATATTGTTTTTATGTCCCCCACTATAATAGTGGGGGACATATTGTTTTTGCCCTGTCTGTCTGTTGGTCTGTTGGTCTGTCTGTCTGTTTGCGCCAACTTTAACATTTTGCAATAACTTTTGCTATATTGAAGATAGCAACTTTATATTTGGCATGCATGTGTATCTCATGTTTTTAATAGAATGATGAATACACATGCGTTGTTAGGGATGGTCTGGTTGATCATAATTTGCTTTGTTCTAACAAGAAATTGCACCTAGAAAGACTATTAAAAAAAAGAACAATAAGCTAGGGCTGGGGGGGGGGGGTGATATTCCCTTCCTTTATAAGGCCACTGACTTTTGGCTTAATTTTCCGGATTTCAAATTTGGGACAATTGACACCCCTGAATATACATATATTGTGATCATCACTTTCTGATAAGTTAATCAAGAAATAAACAAAAGCATTGTCTGTGTACGGCTTTTCCCTTGAGTTCTGAAAATTTTGGTATTTATAATTCACTATTCTAAGTTTTGAAAACATTTGAAAATATTCATCAAAATTTCAAAGAATGAAAATGCTCATAATTTAAATATTGCCAATTACAGTAATTAATATAATGCTGTCCTATCAGATTTGCAACTTTCTTGAATAGTTAAGCAACAAAAAACGAGTATGTACGAAATAATATGTAGAAATGTACTAGGTAAGACTAGTTACTTAAATCAGTTTAACCCATTTATGCCGAGCGTCTAGAAAAAGGTCTTGGCATGATGCGGTGTCACATCTGGGTCTTTGCTGTTTGCTTAAAGGAATTTCTGTAAGAAATATTCTAAATATAGATTGATCCAATTTAGAAGGATTGGAGAGTCCACTAGGCATAAATGAGTTTAATTGACCAAAATTCACTAGATTTCAATCAGTCATATTTTTATGACCCCTTTCGAAGAAAACGGGGCATATAGTGATCGGACTGTCCGTCTGTCTTTCCGTCACACTTTGGGTTTAGGTTTCGAAAAATGCTCATAACTTCCTTGTCCTTTGAGATATAACCTTCATATTTGGTATGCATGTGTATATGGACAAGGCCTTTCCATACGCACAAAATTTTACCCCTGTGACCTTGACCTTGAAGTTAGGGTCCGTGTTTAGGTTTCAAAATCTGTGTTTAGGTTTTGAAAAATGCTCATAACTTCTATGTCCCTTGAGATATAACCTTCATATTTGGTATGCATGTGTATATGGACAAGGCCTTTCCACACGCACACAAATTTTGACCCCTGTGACCTTGAACTTATGGTCCGCGTTAAGGTTTCGAAATCTGCGTTTAGGTTTCAAAAAAAGCTCATAACTTCTATCAAGGGTTTATAGTTGACATTTTTCCTTATATGGCTATAGTAAAACACTCTAGAGGTCACATTTATTTTCCGATCATCATGAAACTTGGTCATCAGATTTGTCCCAATGATATCTTGGATGAGTTCGAAAATTGTATTGGTTGCTTTAAAAACATGGCCACCAGGGGCGGGGCATTTTTCCTAATATGGCTATATATGGCTTTAGTAAAACCCAAGGGGCAGGGCATTTTTCCTTATATGGCTATAGTAAAATCTTGTTAACACTATAGGCCACATTTACTGTCCGATCTTCATGAAACTTGGTCAAAAGATTCATTCCGATAATATCTTGGAAGAGTTTAAAAGGATGCCAGTTGGGTGAAAAACATGGCTGCCAAGGGGCTGGCCAAGGGGCGGGCTTTTGTATGGTAGGGTGGCATATAGCATTTGAACTGTCTGTCCGTCCGTCCGAAAACTTAAACATGGGCCATAACTTTTGCAATATTGAAGATAGCAACTTGATATTTGGCATGCGTGTGTATCTCATGGAGCTGCACATTTTGAGAGGTGAAAGGTCAAGGTTATCCTCCAAGGTCAAAAGTAAAAAAATACAATCTGAGAGAAGTAATAAGCTTTAAAAGAAAGATAATTTCTAAACTTGCCAAATGATATATTGAAATTTTATTTCAAAGGGGCGCAATAGGGGGCATTGTGTTTTTGACAAACACAGCTCTTGTTCCTTATATGGCTATAGTAAAACATTTATTTTCCGATCTGGTTAGAAGATTTGTCCCAATTATATCATGTTATCTCAGGTGAGCGACTGGGCCTTTCAGGCCCTCTTGTTTTAATTGTATTCTTGTTCTGTTACTCGAGCTTTTTAGATCCAATGTTTCCATTTATCAATGTAAAGCATTGAATGACAAACTTCAATACATGCCAAAATCTGTGAAAAGGCCCCTTTAAAGTACTAGTATGTCTTAGTAATGGCTAGAAAGAATTATTGACCTTTAATTGGCCTGATGTAAGTTTATTAAAGACTCATTTCAGGTAACATGTCACAACCTTTCATCTTTGTTTTGCCATTGGTTTATTGGTTTTCCTTTTATGTAGCCAACAGTTTTCTTCCATTTAAATAGGTATATTTACAGAGACCAATGTAATATTATAATTATGACCCTAATATGACAGTGTCTGATTTTGTTCCTTGTACAGATCTGGCAAGAGGCAGCATGGCAAATGCAGGTCCCAGCGGGATACGACCGGTCACTGGAGGCCCTCCATCTTCACACCATTCGTAAGAGCCTTTCACAGTTTGGCTCGTGTTATTGTATGCCCTGTGTTTGAACCAGGAAATTGTGCCATCCTCAATTATGTTTATACTGGAGTTTTGTTTTTAACCCAGTCATGATTAATGATGTGACCTAGGCATGTGCATGCAATACGAACAGATCATACAATCATGCCCAAAACAATAACTACATTGTATTCTGCCGTTATAGTCCTGTAATCCAAACATAGAACAAGCCTGTAAGACTGTAACAGGCTGCTAAGATTCTTGTATTTATGAAGACAAAATTGTACCTTTTTTTTGCTCACAAGCATTATACAAAATTTAGTTTGCTTATAACAATGACAGAGATATAGTGGATATCTTGCTTGCCTTGTGAAAAGTAGGTCCAGTGTGGAATCCCCTTTTTATGTCCCTCACCACTATAGTTGTTTTTGCTCTGTCTCTTGGTATGTTTGTTTGCCCAAACTTTAACATTTTGCCATAACTTTTGCAATATTGAAGATAGCAACTTCATATTTGGCACACATATCTCATGGAGCTGCACATTTTGAGTGGTGAAAGGTCAAGGTCATCCTTCAAGGTCAAAGGTCAACAACAAAAAATCAAAGCGGCACAGAAGGGGACAAAGTGTTTCTGACAAACACATTTCTTGTTTGGAGAGTTCTCAAGATCTTCACTTTTGACACTCATTACTGGTTCTACCCAGTAATGGATTTGAAAGTCTCTCAATAAGACTTTTGATGCAATTGAGCTGCTATATTTAGAATGTTTAAACCAATGCTAATATGAATGGCTGAAAGACTTTAGATTTTCACATAATTTGTCAAGTCAATCAATCCAACATATTGTTAAGGGTAGTCATCTTCCTATTGATCACATTAGATTACATTCCCTATGGGTTCCCTTTCAGATATGCCCAGTCTCACAGCAGTTCCACGCAGCACCTCAGCGCCCTGCATTCGAGCAACAGCAACAGCATGGACGCCAGCGACTTTGAGGTTGCCATGGCAACCGGCAGCCAATCTGTTGTATCCAGGGAACCGAGCCTTGGCTCATCCTCTTACTCTGATATTCACTCGAGGGTTATTGAGACGCCGTCGGACGATTTTTCAGACGATGACTATGATGAGTCCAGTCCGATTGAAATACTGAGCTAGTGCCTGAATGTGTGATGTCCACTGGTGTGAAGATTGTGTTTATGGATTTGCAAACATAAATCAGGGATTTGATACATTGTTTGAGGTGGTATCTGCAGGGCTTAGGATTTGCTGGCGGAGATGAAGTGATGTTGATTGTTCATGAATGATGGAGCACTGGTTGTGGTCAGAGATGTAACTGTATGTGATTACCAGGTTTGGGTTTCCTTTCTTGGTCTTTATGGGCAGCTTAGTTGTCAGGGATATTGAGGCTGTGATGTAGAGAAATGGAAACGGTGAGGTACAAGGACAATAGAGGATTGAAAAAATCCAAGTGGCTTGGTTCACAAATTCTAGAGTCAGGTTTCAGAAAGTGTTTAACTGATCGAAAAGAATTTACCACACTTTGTGTACAAATGTGTCGGTTTTTTGTTGCACTGGTGATTTGACTGCAGGGAAAGCTGTACATAGTGAAAGAAATCAATAACTTTTTTATTATATTTTCGTATATGAAAGTTACCATTTGTGATAGCGCTAATATTGTTGTAAATGGCATTTGCATTTATTGCCAAACATTGATGTTTTAAGTAATGTGCAGCTTATAGTGGTTAAAGTTTACAACAATTTTGCCTTGTTTATTTTTTAGAAACCAACTCTGTTTGAAAATTATTTATCCTCGATAACCTAAATTATATAATTTTATAGTGTTAAAGAATGGTATCAATATTTCTCCTTATTAACTATTGATTAAGCCATTTTGTTGAACAATCGCTCATAATTATACAATTAGACAATTTTACAGGATTTAACACGGCATTTATATATAGCCATAAAATTGAAAGTTTTTTGTTTTTAATTGACGTGATGAAAATGCAATTTACAAGAAGAAACTTTTTCGAAATGAAGAGCAAGAACACCTTTATAATTGATATGTTTTTTGCTTTATTATTTTTTGCTTTGATTTAGCCAATGTATTTTTTTCGTTTTATTACTTATAAACCACTTCAACTGTGTTCATTTGTTTCAGGATATTTGGCTTGTATTTGTGTCATATTTCCCATAGAAATCCCATGTGTTTGTTTTTAAAATCCTAAATGCAAAAAGAAAACAAGCAAATGATGAAACAAGGATTTCAAGAATTAACATGATGCCGGCATTTAAATCAAAAATATATTTTCGGATGTGTACTGTATGATGACTTTGGTCTGTGATGTTTTATTTGATGAACAGTTGATGTATACATATATACTTAACTTTGTTTATGACTTTTGCATTCAGTTATTGTTATGAAACTTAGACAATTTACACAATTGTAATAAGATCAACACTGGAAAGGATGCACTCTCTGAGGTAGAGTTGAGATTCAAAATGAACACTGTGTCTTCCTTCTTTGTTTTGCTACCATGGAGTGGGGGGCACCAATCATTGCACTTGCCATTCCATCGTTATGTAAGTATGTCCCAAAGATTGTGTTCTTAACTTCTCTTTACTGGATGGAATCGGTTCAAACTTTCACAGTTAAAGCATCTTAATGTGTAGATGATGGTTTAAAAAAAAATGGCTGCAAGGAGAACACATAAAAATATGTCATTTAGTATGTTTTTTCAACATTCAATATGTAGTCCCTGGCTTGTGTTTTCCACTTATCTTTTACTACCGCCTGGATATTATTCAAACTTTCACAGTCGAACAACCTTTATATGGAGATGATAGTAAAGAAAGGAAATTTGGCTTCAAGGAGTTTTGGCAGGATTATAACTAGGGCTGTAACGAATACACTAGGTGACGAATACGATACGTATCACGAATACAGGGTGGCGAATACATATATTTATTTGCAATATGAATTTAAATGAACAAAAGTAATACAGACAACTTTACATGGCATTATATAGTATGAAACTATAAGTATCTGTCAATTCGATTAATTGAGTATCATTGCATACCGAAAATATGAAATATAACACTTTGAAATAACCAAACACTGACTATCACTGCTTAAACTTTGAACACAGTTTTGAAACTTTTGAGAAAACATGACTAGTACCAATTAAATCCTTGAGTAGAACAATTAAGAGTCAACTGTTGACACATAAGTGACAGTACCCATTCACATTTTTTTAGTTGATAAGTTGCACAATCATTGTCGTAAAGATAAACAAAAAAGAAATTCCATCTGCCAATCCTTTTGTGTATGTTTGAGCATCAAATCATCCGTATTTACCTAGATAAACATTAAACAACCATGGAAAGATTTTGAAACTCAATGTAAATATTCAATCGGTGCCCGCCATTTTTGTTGATAATCTCACTGTGTAACATAGTGGGTGGGGTAAACATGATGAAAAACGCCAGAATAAGAAGAAAAACATTTAAATATAGGGGTTTATTGTATGAACCTTCATTTGCAAGGTAAGATAAGATGATTAAACATAAACTTTCAAACTCGAAACCACGTTGTTTGTATTCGTCAAATATTTGGTTCGGGAGGTGGCGAATAAAGAATACAATTCGTCCACAGCCGTATTTGAGTAATTCGAATGTATCGTTAAAGCCCTAATTATAACCTTTTTGCCTTTTTATTCTACTTATTAATGGGCCATGCTCTGTGAAAAAAGGGGTTTAATGCATGTGCATAAAGTGTCTTCCCAGATTAGCCTGTGCAGTTTGCACAGGCTAATCAGGGATGACACTTTCTGCTTTTAAGGTATTTTTCGTTTGAAGAAAGTCTCTTCTTGGCAAAAATCTAGTTTAGGCAGAAAGTGTCGTCCCTGATTAGCCTGTGCGGACTGCATAGGCTAATCTGGGATGACAGGTGATGCACATTCATTAAACCCCCTTTTTTCACAGAGCGTGGCTCAAATATTGTAGTCTGAGGACATTTTTAACTCGTTATCAAACTACTAGGTAAATATCACTCAGACTTTAAAAGTTAAATGGCCATAATATATAATGATGTTAAAGAAAGGAATTTTGACTGCGAACAGTTTTGGCTGAATTATGGCTATTTGTATATTTGTCTTCTGTCGAATATTAAATAGAGTTGTTATTGCCAAAATGTGTCGTCGGGGCTGTAGTTTCTGTGACATTTCTTATCATGATCAACAAAGATGATTGCTGGTTTAATTGTTATTATTGCATAAACATACTAATTATACTTTAGGGAAAAATGTGTCTTATAATTACTCTTTCTATGAAATGTAGTTGTTAATGATGTCTTTTTTATGATAGATTGGTTTAATGATACATTTACAGTTTTTCGTAGTATCACTTTGCGTATAATACAAATATCGTGGTTATATTTATATAGAATATTTCACTTAGGATTTTAAATTTGTCATTGTATATACTTCTGCACAAATGTTCTGTGTGCTTTACACTAACATAAAATCATGAGCTTATTGATGTTTGGTAAGTAGTTGAGTTGATGCAGTAAAATTCTTTCAATTCTTGTATTCCCCTGTGCTTTGCTATATGAATCTGCAAATTTTGATCTCAAATCTCCATTATGTAAAAATGAGCATCCACACTTTCATTGGGGAAACAACACTGTATAAACCTTTCAATGATTTTATGAGCCACAACGTACGTTTCATTAATTTGCATAAAACATTTTTATTGACACACAATTATTGTTTGAGTTGCACATTTCATTTTACCGAATGATTAACTGGACTAGGATTGAGTGATTTTTATACGCCCGTTTTTTAAAACAGGACGTATTATAGTTTCACCCTTGGCGGGCGGCGTCCACAGTAGTGTCCGCTCTCTAATTCAAATAGTTTTTATCCGATCTTCACCAAACTTGGTCAGAAGTTGTGTCTAGACAATATCTATGTCAAGTTCGAATATGGGTCATGTCGAGTCAATAACTAGGTCACGGGGTCACTTAGTGCAGTTCAAGGATTAAGCATGGTGTCCGCTCTCTAATTGAAGTAGTTTTCATCCGATCTTCACCAAATTTGGTCAGAAGTTGTGTCTAGATGATATGTAGGTCAAGTTCAAATATGGGTCATGCCGGGTCAAAAACTAGGTCACGAGGTTACTTAGTGCATTTCAAGCATTTAGCATGGTGTCCGCTCTCTAATTGAAGTAGTTTCCATCTGATCTTCACCTAATTCGGTCAGAAGTTGTGTCTAGATGACATGTAGGTCAAGTTCGAATATGGGTCATGCCGGGTCCAAAACGAGGTCACATAGTGCATTTCAAGCATTTAGCATGGTGTCCGCTCTCTAATTGTAGTTTTCATCTGATCTTCACCAAATTTAGTCAGATGTTACATCTAAATGATATCTAGGTCAAGTTCAAATATGGGTCATGCCGGGTCAATAACTAGGTCTCGAGGTCACTTAGTGCATTTCAAGCATTGAGCACGGTGTACAAAACCTTCGAACGGGCGTATCTTGTGACAGTTTGGCACTCTTTAAGAGCAGCAATTTATACAGTTATTTAAGAAATAAGATCACTTGAAGTATGAGCACATTGGGCAAGTGAGATTTTATCACTAACGTGTCACTTTTAAAATCTGGTGTTCATGGCCCTTTCATTTAAGTGCAAGTAGTTACATTTTTATATCATACTCAGCATTTATTTTCTCTTGGATTTGTTGTGACTACTTTAGTAACTATGTTTAAGGACACCATCCCCTTTTGATGCAATCACATACATGTTGACAATAATTTGCAATATTAAACAATTCTTGCCCAAAAGTTTTTACAGTGTTGTTAGAACCAGCTGGTGAGCATTTGGAATATAACTTTGAGATGCCCTTTTGATATTTTGAACTGTATTGTGGAAACATTTAGAAATAAAATTCAATAACCTTACAGATGTGTTGTATTCTTTTATATTGATGATAATTATAAGCCCTTTTCTAGAATAGGTCAACCCTCAGCCTGTCTGTGTGGCTGAATCTTGATCCTGCAATAACTCAATCTAGGTTTATGAAACTTGGTTTGTTGATAAAGAGCCTATGTTGAGGAATTTAGGAATAAGTTGGCTCAGAAATAAAGCATCACAAGACATGTTGCATTGAACAATCAACTCCCTTCCTCAAAGGTCAAGGTCACACATCGTGACATAGAGGGCAAAGTTAGTCATAAAACAGTTTGAAAATTCCCCATCTGCCATAAGTTCCAAGTAATGTGGCACAAATACAATCCATCACTCTTATGAAATCGCTTATGACAGCTTTTTCAGTCTGTAAGTTTGTTATTCATCTTACTATTTTAAGAAAACTTACCATAGATGATAATGAGGGCACTGCATTTGAATGTTATGATCGTCTCCCTAACTCATATGCGAGGTCACATACAGACCTCACACGGGACCCTGTCTAGGGGCAGCTTTGTTATTAACAATAGATTATCAATAGACAATACAAGTAACTCTGGAACAAAACAAGAAGAAAACTAGAAGATAGTCTAGATCACCAACACAAGAAGAAAACTAGAAGATGGATCAACAAAGCAAGAAGAAAACTAGAAGATAGATCACCAAAACATGAAGAAAACTAGAAGAGCGATCACATACACAGCCAAGCAAAGCTCTAAACAGTACAAAACAGGTGAATGCACTCAATCAAATTATAAACTTGTTTCACAAGTGTAACCTCCCTTAGATGACTGGGCTGTAATATAATTTTTTTACTGTTACTGAATGGACTATGTTTTTGACAATTATCAATACATATCAGACAAAACATTTTCCAATACTTACACTAATTCCATTAATAAAATTCTATCCTGTGAGGAATCAGCAGAAATATTTTAATAGATGATAGCTGAATTAACAAGCGCATTCTGTCTGGTTGACAATAACATCATCATTACTGTATGCTTAGTATTCTGTGAATTTTTTTATGTTCTTTTACAATAACGCATTAAAAACAAGAAGCAGTGAATATACCAATACTCTATAAAAATTGGTACGGATTTAAATAAAAGTGATCACCAATATGCGGAAATTAGACGCACACAATAATGAAATGGACTTTGGTCACAATTCATATGCCGGTACTATTCGGTACCTGAGTCTTATTATTTGGCTCAACGCGCAGATGTAGACAACTCTTTCAGTGTTAATAACAAAGTTTGTATAACCCACGCGGCTGATTAAAGATAGTTGTGTTGATTACTAATTTTCCATTAAAGACCCGTGTCTCTAGTTGATTGTTTGCAAGCCGCTAATTAATCATTGGAATGTCATTATTTAAAGGCACAAAAAATCGTTTGCAAGTCGCTAATATGTCATAAGCATCCCAAAAGTTAATCACCAACACCATTTTTAACCAGGTTTTCCGCAGGAAAAAACTGGTTATTAGATTGGCGAATGTCGTTGGGCGGGCGGGCCGGAGGGCGGAACAAGCTTGTCCGGGCCATAACTTTGTCGTTCATTGTGAGATTTTATAATCATTTGGCACATTTGTTGACCATCATTAGACGGTGTGTCGCGCGAAAGAATTACGTTGATATCTCCAAGGTCAAGGTCATACTTTGAGTTCCAAGGTAAAAAATGGCCATAAATGAGCTTGTCCGGGTCATAACTATGTCAGTCATTGTGAGATTTTAAAATCATTTGGCACATGTGTTCCCCATCATGGGACGAAGTGTCGCACTATTTATGTCAATATCTCCAAGGTCAAGGTCGCCACGACTATAAATAGATTTATTTGAAACAAAGGGGTTAATTATAAACAATCAGTTCAGTTTGAGTTGTCTCCTTTTATCAGATTTTTTCACATTGAAAACCTGGTTTTATGACAATTTTGTCCCTTGTTTATTTTTTGTTGTTGTATTTTTGTGTTATTGTTCATGCTTTAAAGTTCATATACAATTATTTTCTATTGAAATACATTCACATGATGCATACAATTAACAATAACAGCACTTCATTTTAAATATTTTTATCACATAACGCCCTATGCACACATATCAGTTAACAGTTTTGTTATCAAATACATAAATACACATTTATTTTAAATAAAGTGTAAATTTACGTTCAAACGACACTCATAATTAAATGTTAAAAAACTGTATTTCAATTATTTTGGCCATTTAGATACAATAATGTAATAAATCACATTTAACATATTAAAATATATTTATTAACATAGTATACAGTAACATCGAAAATCTCCATCATTCAAAATAAGCTTTTAAATATTCATATCATTTGTAGAACTATACTACATTTTTTATATCAGTGGGACGCAACATGCAATCCGTCCTACACAAATATCAGTATCATGAAACGTCCATCACCCCTTTGAAATTATCCTATCCAAACAAAATAAGATATAATGAAACAAAAAACATGTCATTTTTCTGATCCTGTCTACCGTTCCCTCCCCCAGCTGAGCAAATAATTGTAATTGTACAAAGCATGATTCGTGAAACCTAGGAGTAGTAAACAAGTTCACGTTAGCCTTGAAGCAAGTTTCACAACCAATGAAGTTTGTAAGCAATAAAAACACAACTTCCGGTGGAATTGAGTGTGCACCATTTCTACTTTTGTGTTATTTTCTCACATTTGTTCGCCACAATTTACAGGTAAACATCGATTGTATGTAGGAAATAATCATGTTAATTAAAAATTAAAAGAATTTACGGACACAAAATGTTGCGATTGTCAACATGGGTATGTAGCGTTAAACGTCAGTTCACTCAGTCTCAATGATAAATCGTTAGTTGGATTATTTTCTTCAATCTCCTTGATTTTAGGAAGCGACCTGTTGGTTGAACCTTATTTACCTTTTCTGGTGCTAAGGTTGTTTGGCCTCTTGGAGATTGTCATGGAGTAGTGGATATGGTATTCGCCTAGAAAACCGGAGGTCTGGGAATTGATCCCCACTGTGTGAGTGCTCTTTAGATCTCCAGAAAGACACAAAGGTACAAAGGTTCTTGTTGAGTTGTGGGTTCTTTATGGGGTGCCGGTCAACTCGTACCTAAGTCAACTGGCACGGTAGTCAACTCGCATGTTTTTTGGTCAACTCTCGCGGCATTTCTGGTCATCTCACATTTTTTAAGTCAACTCGCACCTCAAATAAAATTATATACAAATAGATGAAGGATGTAATATGATCAGCAGTTTATAAGTAGTTTATAAGTATATTAATAATAGAAATTATGTCCTTTTTTTAATAATCTGAACGAACGTTTGTCACATTTAATGGCTCTTTTACACTTGTAATCGGTGTTTTTCACGGGTTATATGAATGTGTGTAAGAGGTGTGAAAGGTCTTTTACACAACAAACAATAATTAAAATGGCAAAACATTATTTATTTTTTTATTTTAATAAAATGGCAATTCAATTAATGTTAATTTAGCTTGTAATTAAAAAGCTTTACTTTTATAATCAGGTGTAAGTTAAATTTTAAAAAATGCAAACGAAAATTAGGTGATGTTTGTTGCATGCGGTTATTTCATTATAACGATCAAAGTTTGTTAGTTATGTATATGAATCGACTATAGCATGTCCGTTGCAAATCTGACATTTTCTATTTTTCGCGTATATGTTATTATAATGACCTCTCCTCTTAAGATTTCTAATTTATTTGACGATAATCGAAATCGTGTTAGTGATGTTTTGTATTCTTATTTCTAATTTGTCATAAAGTAAAGTAGTTATCTCAATATATCCTGGATTACCTCAATATATCCTGGATTACCGTAAATTCGCGACCTTAACATTTAATGTCAATATTAAAATAATAATGCATAAAAAACAACGAAAACAAACATTAACCTTTTAAAATAAATTCATTCTTCGCTGATTTGTTCAATTGTGATTTCCAAACAATGTTTTTAAAGCTCTTAAATGTCAATATTGTTGACATAAGTGTAAAGCGTCAGCCATTTTGCTTTACTACCCTTGATTCGCGGGTATGACGTCATACAAAAATTCATTGCAATGTCGAGTAATTAGGCCAAGCTAACTTATTTTTAACAGTTTAAATTGGTTTCTGGTGCAAACGAAACATTTAACAAAAAGTCAAACATGAAATAACAAAAAAATATTAACATATGAACAGGGTAAATTGCATGAAAAACGGAAGCAGCTCACATAACAACTGTGTCTGGGTGGATTTTTTCAAAGACCCTATGACGCAATGTATTTTTAGGCAATCTGTAGGATTTTGAGGCTCTAAGAACGGACATATTCTTCTTCTTAACAGCTTTGTAAGCATTTATCAAGAGAGTCGGTGAATAAAGCCTATACTTCTTGCGACAATGCTTAGGGATGGCCTTATAAAACAAAAAATAAATAGAAATTAGCTTAATTGTCATGGTCTAAGAAACACACAATAAATCATGTGTTGGAATTACTCATGTTTTCGAAGCGTAACATTTCTATTTATGGCAATGCTACTACAACAGCAGACGACAACAAAAATTCGTGATATATGATTTTTACTTAATATATATGAAATTCGGTGGTCGGGTATTATTAGTGTTAAGAAAATATGGTATTTTTGCTAATTGATTCTATTTCACACTTTTTACTTGTTTAAAACGCATTATTTTTCACAAATCTTCAATCGTTTCAATCGAGTTAACATTCATTTGCATATCACCACGATCACGCATGCGCAGAAACAAATATTGGTACCGGTTACGCGGCGAAAACAAAATCCGCGAATCTAGGTTAGTCGCGAATTTAGGTGAGTTGACGATACCAGCTTTGCTTTAAGTTATTTAATAAACGTTGTTTATTTGTATTGTAGATGAATGTTTGTTTTTGTGATACTGTTATCACTCGATCCAAGTATTCTTAACCAACAGCCGAATATATGTAATTTGCAATTATGGATAGCGGGTATAATGCCGGCTATGATTTGTAGATTTGTTTACTTGTAAGATTTTTAGCTCATCTATTTTTTGGAAAAAAAAATGAGCTATTGTCATCACCTTGGCGTCGGCGTCTGGTTAAGTTTTGCGTTTAGGTCCACTTTTCTCAGAAAGTATCAATGCTATTGCATTCAAACTTGGTACACTTACTTACTATCATGAGCGGACTGGGCAGGCAAAGTTAGATAACTCTGGCGTGCATTTTGACAGAATTATGTGCCCTTTTTATACTTAGAAAATTGAAAATTTTGGTTAAGTTTTGTGTTTAGGTCCATTTTATTCCTTAAGTATCAAAGCTATTGCTTTCATACTTGCAACACTTACTAACTATCATAAGGGGACTGTGCAGGCAAAGTAATGTAACTCTGACTGGCATTTTGACAGAATTATGTGCCCTTTTTATACTTAGAAAATTGAAAATTTGGTTAAGTTTTGTGTTTAGGTCCACTTTATTCCTACAGTATCAAAGCTATTGCTTTCATACTTGCAACACTTATTAACTATCATAAGGGGACTGTGCAGGCAAAGTTATGTAACTCTGACTGGCATTTGGACGGAATTATGGGCCCTTTATACTTAGAAAATTGAAAATTTTGTTAAGTTTTGTGTTTTGGTCCACTTTACCCCTAAACTATCATAGATATTGCTTTCATACTTGGAACACTCGCAAACTATCATAAGGGTACAGTAAAAGGACAAGTTGCATAACTCTGGTTGTCATTTTTACGGAATTATGGCCCTTTTTTGACTTAGTAACTTTGAATATATGGTTAAATTTTGTGTTTCGATCCACTTTACTTCTAAAGTATCAAGGCTATTGCTTTCAAACTTCAAATATTTTCATGCTATCATGAGATTACTGTACCTGGCAAGTTGAATTTTACCTTGACCTTTGAATGACCTTGACTCTGAAGGTCAAATTATTAAATTTTGCTAAAAATGCCTTTTTTATTTATGATAAGATTTGATTGATACTTTGACAAAACTACTCTTACCTGACATACCACAATAGACTCCACCCAAACCATCCCCGTGTCTCCCATCCCCCCCCCCCCCCCGATTCCCCCCCCCCCCCCCCCCCCCCCCCGAATTTTTTTTTTAAGATCATCTCACAAATGACCACCACACCCTCACACTATACTATACCCCCCCCCACCCCACCCCCCCCCCCCAAATTGATTTTTTTTAAACGGTTAAAAAACACAAATATTTATTTTTATTATTTTATGTTTGAAATACCGTCCAACCATGGCACCCAAGAATACCCCCCCCCCCTCCCCCCCCCCCCCCCGAATTCCCCCCCCCCTATTTTTTTTTTTTTTAAGATCATCTCACAAATGACCACCACACCCTCACACTATACTATACCCCCACCCCCAAATATTTTTTTTTAGGGTTAAAAAACACAAATATTTATTTTTATTATTTTATGTTTGAAATACCGTCCAACCATAGCACCAAAGAATACCCCCCCCCCCCCTCCCCCCGAAAGTTTAACTTTGAACTTTTTAATAAGGATTAAGCTATGAAAGATTTTGAAATTTTCATACGTTACTATGTTAATTGTTAAATTGGAAATGTAATAATAAAACAGCTGTCACCTAATCAGTCCCCATTAACACATCAATAGTTTTACTACCGTGCGAGTTGACTTGGGTACTAGTTGACTTCCGTGCGAGTTTACCAAACGACATGTGAGTTGACTACCGTGCGAGTTGACTTAGGTACGAGTTGACTGTAAACCTTCTTTATGAGTCTTGGTTATAGAGATAGCATAAAATCATGTGATAGAACATTCCCACATGATGCAGTCGCTCGGAAACAAGTTTTGACACAGTGACCATTGTTTGTGCTGATAAAAAATGTAACAAAAACTGTTCAATATTGTAATTCATCATAACTCAATATGTCCTTATAAAATATTTTTTCTTTTATGTATTGTTCATATAATGTTTCTAAGTGACACAAAATTGTTTATTCATGTGTATTTTCCATACTAAATCGTCTGTTGACTTTTTTTCACAAGAAATTAACCTCAACTGCAATGTAAGTTTCAAGGCTATTTATAGTATGCAAATCTTGAAATTGGAATAGCTTATCAAAAACCAGGGCTCAACAAGAAAATATCTTTAAGATCACGGTTGGACATTATCAACACAATCGATTGTTTATTATTATTACAGACTATACACATTTAAATAAAAAGCAACAAAAATAAAGACCAAAAGGTAATGTTTATAATGATTCATAGTCATGTATTTGTAAAATATTTGTGATATTAAAACTTTATGGAAATTACATGTACCTACGACTCAACTAGCATAATGATAAAATACTGGTTCTATCTAGGGCTGTAACGATACATTCGAATAACTCGAATACGGCTGTGGACAAATCATATTCGTTATTCGCCACCTCCCAAACCGACTATTTGACGAATACAAACAACGTGGTTTTAAGTTTGAAAGTTTTATCATCTTATCTTACCTTACAAATAAAGGTTCATACAATGAACCCCTATATTTAAATGTTCTTCTCCTTATTTGGGCGTTTTCATAATGTTTACCCTACCCACTATGTTACACATTGAGATTATCAACAAAAATGTCGGGCACTGGTTAAATATTTACGACATTGAATTGAAAAATCCAGACCGGTCGTGTGTATTCTGGGCGGGATTATGTGTTCTATATCAATTAACTGCATTTTAAATAAGCTTTTCAAAGATGTAAAAGTCTTAATGCACTACAATCAGATGATACTTAAATCCCAGAGTGAAGATGGAGACAACAAACACTTTTTAACGGATCATGTCTGGAAATACATTTGGAACGTATTTTTATCGAGAGAACACGTCAGTACCTATTTTTAAACAGAATTTTGCAGCAATGCTAGATACGGTTTTCGATTGGTTTCTTCGCAGTGACATGTTTGCTTGATAAAAATACGTTTTAAATTAAAAGCAGGGATTGCCCAGGATCGTCCGTGATCGATAAAGGTATCAAACTCGACATTAGCACACAGTTATATTAAAATTATTAGTTATTTTTCAATTTTAGATAACTTTAATTTGTTTGATTGATTAGAAGTTTTTTGACGCAATTCAATTAGCAAAACTAATATTAAAGGTTGATCCCGGTTTTTAGTATAAAACTTAAAGGGAGTTAATCCTGTACAATTTTACGACTACCATAACACATTATTTGCGACACTTAAGATTTACTTACGATTTGTTGTCAGATGGCAACCACGGTTTATTGTAGCAATCTATGTAAAAAAGGTTTAAACATTTATGTCGTTGTTTGTTGAATGATAATATTAATGTTTTGATTATACTTGGGTTAGGGCACATGAAAGATTGGTCAGGGCTAGTAGGTTCTGCATTTATTAGCCAGAATAGGCTAGTTGAAAAAAAAGTTAGGGTCGAGGTCTGAGTGTAATGTCGAGCTTGTATTTTAAAAATTATATAGCACTTGTCTTTTGCTAAACTAAAGTTGTATGTGAATAAATGAAATAAAATGAAATCATAGTGCAGGGCTTTCAATAAAATAAGTAAACAGGTAGACTTTTTGTTATTGATAGTTTGTAAATTACTACCTTTACATGATTGAGATAGATACCAGCTGCTGAGAATTTGTGAGAAATAAACTTGTTTTGTTTTGGCGGACAGTCAATGTAAATTCAAATGTTCAAACTGTAACATTTCAGAGTAGGTGTAAAATCATGTATTGAAATATTATTGTAAAGTTAAATAGAAGAACAGAACTTAAGTGTGAACACTACTCCTTTGTTTATAACCTAACCTCTAATTTCAATAAATGTGTTAACACTGTTGTTGTCCTTTCACTATAATTTCTGCGAAGAAAAATGTTAGTTCTCTTTGGCTATTAAAATATTTCCTCTGGCTAAAAAAATTGATCATGACTGGCACATGACCCCTATTGATTTTCAGGTCACTAGGTCAAAGGTCAAGGTAACAGTGACAAAAAACGTATTCACACAATGGCTGCCACTACAACTGACAGCCCATATGGGGGACATGCATGTTTTACAAACAGCCCTTGTTTGGATTTTACTTTATCCATAAAAAATCAATACATTTTAGAGATTATTTTCCAAACAATTATATAATTTGTTTGTTGGTGTTAGTTTTCTCATATGCTGTTCTCCTTTTTGGTGTGGAGTAGAGATCCTCTCATCTTGGCATTGTTATTGGACCTTCAACATTGTTACAGTAAAGGCACCGTGTACATAAACAAACGCCACTCGCCGCGATATTCATCTCACTGTGTTTGCCTACCAATATGAACCCCGCGATGGGTTTTCAGATCAAATGTTGTGGGGGCCATTTGCCATAAGGCGAACACCGTGAATCACCGCAGACTCATAATATCTACTGTGGTGTTCACTGTGTTAGCTTAAAATAAAATAATTGAACATAAACGTATTGCATTGATCCCTTTCATTTAAAAGTGATAATGAATAATGTATTTCACACCCAGTGTTTTCTGTCTTTTTAACTGCGTTCGCAGCTATAGCTGTTTGATACCGCACCTGGGGGAGTGTTAAGTTTGAAGCCATGGAGAACTCATAACTGATTGTAGTAATCGTATTATCCTGAGTCTCTGGATTCGCCGATACATAAGTGTCAACTGTCTCAATCGCATACATGCAACTTTTCCCATCTTTATCCATTACTCGATAATCCCATATATGTCTGATTTCCATTTTTAAAATCAAATATGGGTGGGTAATATAGAAGATAACAGTCATAAACACAAACTTTGAAATTTTCGAAAGTGTCAAATGAATTTCGGCTATGATTCTATTTAAAGATATGATGAAATAATTAAGCTCCCAATCAGGACCGTTGTATTGCATCATGTGTAGGTTACAAATTTTACATGACATAAATGAATTTCTTTGTCTTAAAAAAGCGCGCGAAAAATGGCGTGGGTGTATTTATTTGTAAATAAAAATTTCGTAGCCGGTACA
This sequence comes from Dreissena polymorpha, assembly GCF_020536995.1. Lineage (NCBI taxonomy): Eukaryota > Metazoa > Mollusca > Bivalvia > Myida > Dreissenidae > Dreissena > Dreissena polymorpha. Next base: position 33,688,956 of record NC_068360.1, read on the forward strand.
ACATTGAGATCATTTAATTTCCATTAAATGTTTTGTTGTGAATTTCAACTAAAGTATCGGGGTATCTCACAAATTATTGGGCATTGACATTTCCTCTTAATAAAATATAATTTAATCATGCTGTATCAATACCATTATGCTGTATCAGTTCCTTCATTATTGAAACAATTATTGTATTGTATACTGACTGCACACTTGTAAGTGTCGTAACATATGGATGCAATACGTAAATTCGGACAGTACTTAAAGTCGGACACAAGTAAATAAATGATTTAATACTCTCTTGATTTCTTTGAAACTCGGTATTTGTTGTTAAAAAGGATAATTGCATTGATTAACACCATAAGAGTTAATAGTATTGATCATCTAAACGCCTTATTTACGTTTTTGACTTTACGTACTGTCCAAATTTAAGTACGCATACATGTGCACATACATTATATCTACATGTAGTATATGATTTTCTTTTGTACATTTATATTTAAAATGCGTGAATGACTCTCGCAGACAGGTGTTTACGGTGGCTGCGCAGCATCGCGGTGATCACTGGTGTTCCAGTTAACAATAGCGTGTAATTGCGGCAATTTCGGGTGTTCGCCGAACACCGCGGTCAGTAGCGTGTCCGCCCCGCGAAATGTCACCCATCGGGAAAAGTGAACTCCTTGGACAGGCGTTTTTGTTTAAGTACACGGTGCCTGTACTGTATCAGATTTATCCCAAGGTCAGGTGTATATCTTATGGATTGGTCAATCTCAAAAGCATCTTGAGAGTGGCAGTCTCTCATTCAGAAGATTAGTGTTGAAGCCTTGCATGCTTTCATTTTTTCCCTGAGCTAATTATCAAAGCTTGTGTTTGATAATGTATAATATAAAAAAAAGAAAAGCTTTTTTAAGTGTCAGTATGGATTTATTAAAACTTTGTGAAATATGACAGAGTGCTAAAATTGTTTTTGAAACATGAGATATAAACAAATTTCAGAAATGATACAGATTTAGCATCATCATGGTTGATTTTTATTGTATTAAGGAAATTCTTGTGTTCTTCCATCAATCTTCATAGACACTAGATTTTTTTCCTTCTTTATAAATACCTGTTAAAAGCACTTTCCCATTCAAGGAAAATTTCTGATTTCCCTCTTGCCGTGAGAATAATTCCCAAAAAGACGGAAAGTTGCATCAATTTTGTTCAATAAACACTATCTGCAAGTGAACTTAATCTGCAAGTTAACAAATAAATTGAGCAGTGAAACTAAACATCAAAAAGGAATCTTAATGAAGGAGGAGATGTGTTTGTGAAAATTAATTACCAAGCAATTATAAAAACCCATATTTTCCAATCTGAAGATTTCCAAATTTTCCCAATTAAATGTCATGGTTCTGTGCGCTAATTTTACCAAATTGGTAACGGTGCTATTTCCAATCAGACAAAACTTGCTGGAGATCAATGTTTAGTGTGTTTATGATCGTGTTATATATATTTATTTGTTTAACAATTATGGTTGTCCTTGAGGAAGGAAGAATATCCACAAAAAGGATAATTAACTTTTTCTTTTTATGCCCCAGAAGGGTTTCCATCCATCTGAAAACTTTAACATTGGTAATAACTTTTGCAATATTGAAGATAGCAACCTTGTATTTGGCATGCATGTGTATCTCATGGAGCTGCACATTTTGAGTGGTGAAATGTCTATGTCAAGGTCGTCCTTTTAGGTCAAAGGTCAAATATATGGCGTCTGTCCGTCCAAAAACTTAAACATTGGTCATAACTTTTGCATTATTGAAGATAGCATCTTGATATAAGGCATGCATGTGTATCTCATGGAGCTGCACATTTTGAGTGGTGAAAGGTCAAGGTCATCATTCAAGGTCAAAGGTTAAATATATGGCTTCAAAGCGGGGCAGAAGGGGGCATTTTGTTTCTGACAAACTCATCTCTTGTTATTAATGAATTAGATAATTTGCCTTTCCCAAGTTTTTATGATGCAGTTGTGAAAAGATGTGTGTGAAATGTTCAGTGATGCCTGTAATTGTATGGTCCATTTCTTCAGGCATTTGAATGGTAAATGATTATGGATTTAATTATCATAGACACTTATCTTTAAGTTTGTAATTGTCCACATGTAAATGGTTACAAGTCTGTCCGTGCACAATTTTTGTCCGGGCTATTTCTCAGCAACTAATGACCGGAATTCAATTAAACTTTATGGGAAGCTTCACTACCAAGAGGAGATGTGCATATTATCAGCCGGTTCTCGCCGAATTTTTTTTACAGAGTTATGGCCCTTTGAAATTTTCCATTAACTGTACATATAGTGCAATTCTTGTCTGGGCTATTTCTCAGCAACTACTGACTGGACTTCAATGAAGCTTTATGGGAAGCTTAACTACCTTGAGGAGATGCGCATGTTATTAGTGGGTTCTGGTTAGATGATTTATTTAGAGAGTTATGGCCCTTTGAAATTTTTAAGTTGCTAAACCATCCATCATATTATTTTGTCCAAAGTTATGCCCCTCAAGACGTTTCCTTTTATCTGAATATATAACTGCAATATTGTGACAAAAAAAACCTTTGGGGAGCATCACCCTTCTCCAACGGTTTCTTGTTTTAGGTTGACAGGTAAACTGTTTTTTTCCCTGATACCACTGTCCATACTTAATTAAAATAATCTCTGGTAAGACATAAGTGTACATGTGTGTTGCATACATCACCTGTAACATGGGCTCTACATATGGCAAGGTACAGAACATCTGTGGTGGCAGATCAAGTGCAGTCATTTGATCTACACTGACAGTTTCAGTGGTTAGAAACAACTAACATGACTTGGCAAGTGTAATTCTACATGTATTTAACCCCAATTCTGTTGGACATGTACATACTGAAATACAAAAGCTGTTCTTCAACCTATACAACACTGTATTAAGTGACTTGGAATAAAACATCATATTTGGAATGGACTAAATTTTGGTGATTTTATTACATTAAACGTTTCATTTAATTTTCTGATTGAATTTTTGTCTTATATTTTTAGTACATGCATAATAAGCACTTTTCCATGACGTTTTCATAAACAGTGATGGTATTGTTTTCAATTTCGACTGTATTTTAAAACTAAAGTGTTCATATACCCATGGACACATTTTTTATGCTCCCCGAAATATTTTCGATGGAGCATTTAGTTGCCAGTTTGTAGTTCCTTCCGTCACACTTTTTTGACAGTTTCTCATAGCACCTTCATTTCTTTACCGATCTCTTTCATATTTGGCAAGTAGCTACCTTGCATGGACCTCTACCTTTTGATGAGGTTTGAGATCACTGGTTTCAAGGTCAAGGTCACCAAGGCTAATAATAGATTTTTCCGTTTCACATTTTTGACAGTTTGTCATAGCACCTTCAATACTTTACCGATCTCTTTCATATTTGGCATGTACGTACCTTGTATGGACCACTACCTTTTGATGAGGTTTGAGGTCACTGGGTCAAGGTCAAGGTCACGGAGGCTAATAAAAGATTTTTTTAGGTGGTTATTAACACATAGATTGACAAAGCGCATCATCAGGGAGCATCCATCAGTTTCACTGATATTCTTGTTTAGGGTTAAACAAAATTCAACTTAACATCCGGTTTTGGAGGAAAAAAATAAATGTTTATATGCAATTTTCTACCGTACTTATAATTTGTAAAAATTAATTAATGCATGTAATTGATTTTTGAAAAAGCACAGTTAAGTCGAAGATTGATGTCTTATTCGAACCGGACATAATAGTGTGTTTATACTGACAGTTTCAGCGGTTATAAACAATTCACATGCCTTTGCAGGTGTAATTCTATTTAACCCCATTCTGTTGTACATACTGAGTTACAATTAACACAGATTAAACTGTTTTGAGATTTAAAGGATTGTTCATTGTTACTCTTTATAGTGTCAGTATATCTGAATAAAATCACTGTATTTGTGATGAGTAACATAACACTTGTAAGTTGAAACACCCAAAGATTGATGGGAACATGTAATGTAGTTAAATAATTAGTTTAATTCACAGTTTTAAAAAGTCTTCAGAGGTATTGGGCCCTTTCCCTAAAATCAATTGTGGGCCAGGGAGTTAGAAAAGCCTTATTGATATTTTCAAATGTTGTTATAAGATGTACACATCTTTGCAAGTACAGAATGGTTATATAAGTAAACAAAGATGCTAACTTTCGTATATTGTAAAAACAACCGTTTCAGTAATACGTTTAAAGTACAATTATGTTTGAAGTACAATTACGTTTTAAGTACAAGAATCAGTTCATTTAATCAGTAAAGAGTTAATGAAATATTCAATACAGACACTGTTTTCAGAACCATTGATATTTTGAATCGCCCTGCGTTTGAGGTTATTATTTATGAGTCACTGATATGTCTTATAATTACTTTTACAGGTCTGAGGGATTGCTACCGTTGCTGCAATATCAAAAGATATTGAAACTTACATGTATACTGAAGGTAGGCCAAACATTGTGTCGTAGTTTTCTGCTAGAAAGTTTTTTTTGAAAAACTTATGCTCTTTGGGAATTGCTGTTAATTTGAGAGCTGAATCAAAAATGTGAAGGAGTGCACTTGTGCTTAATTTAGCATGTTTCTCAATCTAAACCTTCCTTATAGAATCAAAATGCTTTGAACACTGAGGTATTAAGAAACTTTTTAGTAAACACTTTTTGTGACCAATTTACCATATATGCCTTATGGTACTGGCTGCAAATTACCATTTCAGAGCATTTCAAAGCATTTCAGAGCAAATATAGCAAATTTCATGGACTGTCAAATAAAGCAATGTTTTTTAGGCGTAGCTGTGTAACTCAGCTTTTCACCTAAGCTGACCCTTTATAATTGAGCGTCCAATGAAATTTGAACACAATATCCGAACTGTAAGCCAGAAACTTTTCGTAATAGAAAACTTGCAATCTACATTGTACAAGCAGTTATTCCATTTACATGTACATTATTAGGTCATTCAATTGACTTTCTATTTTCTGAAGTATAGGGTATTGAAAGGGATATTATAGTGCATTTTGCAACAATGTTTATGAAGAACTGTGCATGCAAGACATTCACTATCTTTGATCTTATTGATATCCTTTACAAACACCAACCACAATCAACGTCATATATCTTTAAAAAAAAGATATTTCTTGTTTTCCTTACTTGAATGTTCTATTCTCACCACAATTATGAAAATTGCTCAAATAAATGACAAAACAATTTGTATTTTGGGATGCTATTAATCATAGATGCATTATTTATTGGCTCATTCAAGGTACTGGATAAGCAGATAATTCAGTTTGTCTGAGCAATTTGGTATGAATGAAGTTGTTAAAAGGTTGTTGCATATCACATGCAATTGCCATGTGGGAAATAACGTAAATGTTACTGTATTTATTATTCATGCTTTTACACTTGTTGGATTTACGTAATCTTAGGCTTCATTGCACAAACATTGTAGTTATTAAAAGTCACAACTTTGGTCAATCAATACATCTTGAAATAGCTGAATGTATAATATTATGACACAAGCAGGCCAGTAACCTGTGCATTTCCAGATTTGAGTGTTAAACTGTTTTATTTGATACAGAAGTGTGAAGCAGAAGGAACAGTTTGATGCTCACTCTTTGATTCACTGTTCTGTAATATAATTGTTGCAAATTGAATGTGCAGAATTTACAGAACTTTGTAATTGTTGCAGAACATTTCTGAAGATTTTGTTTAGGTCAAAGTTACACATAAAATGGTATAGTATATGTATATATATAATATATTATTTCTTGTATATTTATTGTCCCCTACCAGTCGGGACTTATGGTTTGCGCTCTGTGTGTCTGTCAGTCTGTGAGTCTGTCACGCTTTTATGGATCCTGCGTTAACTTTAAAAAGTACTTAATATTTTTTCATGAAACTTGAAACATGGATAGATGGCATTTTTTTTTTATTTCTGACAATGGTCATGGAGCCGGTAGGGGACATTTATTGCTTGGCAATAGTCTTGTTATTGATGCTGTATTTGTGTTATCCTAGACTCTGTTGCACAAACATTATAGTTGCTAATACAGTACAGTCCATGCGTTTTACCCAAAAAACGCGCTCCCTCCGCGGGGCATTTGTCTGCTAGAGAGTGATTCCGCGGCGGGGAATGCGAGGTGTACTCGCTAAAACGCTCTGCGTTCCGCCGAGTTAGCTAATACCCACGGCGTTTATTACTCAAGCCTAGTCGGTAAATGCAGACAATTTCCATTTTTATCAGGACACCACCGCCTAACACCGCGGTAGCAGTGTGCTACTGTGCATGCCAAAAAATAAAAACATTGTAGTTAAAAATTGTTTAAATACTGTGGCTTATAAAAATAAAGATAATTGTATAAAAAATTAATATAATCATAACACATATAACACAAGAATAAATGTTCCGTTAAATTTCCAAATGAGAATAATAGTTTGTAATCCGAAACACCCTTCCGATTTCTAACGTTAACACGACGTTTACAAATGCTTCCAATATACAGTACATCATGTATATTTCCCGACAAAAGCTTGCGAAAATTATGCTGCAATGTACAAGTTCAAGGTTTATGCGTGGAAAGCGTGCGTGTATTGATTTTTTTTAATACAAACTTTGTAGCGCAGAGAACACTGAATTCTGTTGATTTCGGTTAAAAGTTTCTTTGGTATTTTTTAACACAATTATATCGCGAATAATTTGATATTTCCTCCAAATTCATTTCAATTCACAGTGCCCCAGATAATTATTTGGGAAATAGGGTTTTCACCCATTGATTTTGAAAAATAGGGTGATTTCATTCTTGAAATAGGGTGAAATTAGTTAAAAAATGCATACTTTTAAATCATTTCTGCTTTACCTATGTTGAAGCTGCACACTTGTATTGATGCAATAAAACTGTAAACTATCATAATTAACTTTAATAAACTGATGTTTCATAACATCTTTAATCCTTGAAACTGTCCTTAATATAAACTTAAAACTAAAAAAAATCGATAACACGAATAATTCGGCACTTATTGGCTCTTGCTTTCTTGTTTCGAGGAAGTTTGTGATTGACAGATATTTTGGCGCAACAATAGCGGACGTCTTTCGACCTCTCTTTGGCATTTTTATTTCGCATCGTAATATAAACTGACAGTACAGACGCTTTACAAATACACGCACAATGAGCGACGGATTAAGTCAGATTGAAAACGCATGTATGCCGTTGTGAATATTATGGTCAAACGCTTTATGATATCTATGTCTAGTCCGCAGAGCGTTTGAATAACTTTGCCTGTTTTTCTGCAAAGAACAGGAGCAAAGCATTTTCGATCGAAGCTAGTGTGTCGTACGCATCGAATTTTACGCTTTTGCGTAAAAATCAAATTGATAGCGTTTTCAATACGCATGATATTGAATTTCTTTGCGTTTTTTAACATTTTAATAGGGTGAAAGACGCAGATACGCAGCTTATCTGGGGCACTGAATTCAAACACGCAGTATCTTCACGGTATACTAGTAGAGTAATTATTGTACTGTACACTGATTAAAGAGAACATCTTGACGGAACTGGATTAAGTGTTTGGTGTTATGACTACACGCAAAGCTTGTCTACTGACCTATTGTGTAGACTGCTGTCTGTGGTGTTTTGACAAAAGGGATTAACATGTGTGAATGTCACTCTACCGATTTGGTCCATAATTGACCACTCGTCAGCTGTCAGTCAAGCTCACAAAATAATAAGATTTCGTTTATTGCGGCCACATGTTCTGACAAACAAAGACTGTCAGAGTAATGGATAAAGCGCTTTATGAAAACACAACTTAGTAGGCGGAGCGATCTCGTATTTGGCGACTGGTTAGAAGGTAATTACAGGTAATACATTGTTTTGAATGTCATTAATTTTATATACATATGTACTTGAAATGAATTTAATTTTATTTGAAAATCAGGAAGTCAAACAAAGTTAAATTGATCGTTATCTCGTTAAACAGGGAGTTTCCTCCGCATTGCCCAACGCCGAGGGCCGCCGCGTCGGCTTATCAATTTGCCGATCTTTAACCTTGGCGGAACCAATCATGCAAACTCCGCGTACCGCGGGACGTTCTTAATCTCCCTCCGTGGGCGTGTCCGCGGAGTAGCGAGGGAAATTTGGGAAAACGCGTGGACTGTACTGTAGTCACAACCTTTGGTTATGGATACAGATTGTCATAAGTCAGAGTGTAAAGGAGACTTTTAAAGCACATTTTTCCTCAGGCAACTTGAACATTTCCTAAAAGGCAAAATCAAAATGTCAACTCCTCAATAAACATGTACACATAATAAGAAGATGTTAAGCAATGTTCGCTGTACAGACTTAAAGGAAAATGAGACATTGGAAATAAGTGATAAAAGTTTAATAGCCACTGACTGCCAAAAATAATGAAAAGTGACAACAGTTGACCCATACAGTGAATCTTTGTAGTGAATTTGTCTGGAAAAAGCCTCAAACATGGGGAATCCTTGAAAAAGGTGGTAGTTAGTTGTGCAAGTAGTACTAGGTTATTAGTCAGTCTGTTGAACCTGTCACAGGTGTGACAACTGGTGTTTGAAGTAACAAGGTGTTGCAGATAATTGTTGTTGTTGAAGTGACATAGGTTGTCTGTAATCCAGACAAAACAGACAATTAAAACAACTAAAACCTGTCATTTTTATTTTCTTGCCCAAAAGTGTACAACGAAAAATATGTTGTCTCTAGAAACATTTCTAGAAACAACGCTCTTTAGCATATTATGCTGTACTAGTAGTAGTATTTGAAGTACAGTAATAACTTATACAAACATACCTTATGAACCCAACTTGAAAAAAGAAAAATTCTCATGTTATAAGATCTGAGACACTGTGTTGCATCGAAGAATCTTCAGGGGTTTTTCTGGTTATTTTGGGAAAATAAGTATGGTAAAATTGGGATTTTTTTAAATTGATAAAATGGCAAATTTGGGGGTTTTTTAGCGACAAAATGGACCAAATTTGGATTTTTTTATGAACAAATCTTGAAACATCAGGACAAAATCATATAAATATTAAATAAATTTGAAATATAATAATCATAAGACTCTACTTTATAATTTTTTTTTTTTTTACAATTTTAGTTAAGGATCAGGTCCATTTGCTTTCAGATTGAGTCTGTTTTACGGCCTTTTTTAAATATCAGAAAAAACCCTTATCTTATTCATATTTGTATGTCCCCCTGTCTATACTGAGGGACATATTGTTTTTGCCCAGTCTGCTGGTTTGTTGTTTTGCGTCAAACTTTAACATTTTGCAATGTTGAAGATAGCAACTTCATATTTGGCATGCATGTGTATCTTATGGAGCTGCGCATTTTGAGTGGTGAAAGGTCAAGGTCATCCATCAAGGTCAAAGGTCAAATATATGGGTCAAAATCACTCATTTAATTTACACTAACTTCGTAATTATTTCTAATGACCTGCACATTTTGAGTGGTCATCCTTCAAGGTCAAAGGTGCAAGGTCAAGGTCATCCTTCAAGGTCAAAGTTCAAATATATCGGGGGACATTAAGTGTTTCACAAACACATCTTGTTGCTCATTATAACTTTCTTTGTAACCCCAATTTACTGTAAGACTGGAATTAATGTTTGTTTAAAATATGTTACTGTTTTAAGACAACTGCTTTTTGTTCACGATTCTTAAGATTTAGGAACAAATCTTGCAGAAGGAGCGTCTAAGATATTGATTTTGTAAAAACTGGCAAGGCAGATTTTGTTCTCCATTTCTTGGGGATTCATTTATATTGGATTTGAGAGGCTGACAAACGGAATGAGAGGTCACAATAGCTGAATGGTCGTGACACAGTCTGTAACCTGCACGTTTCCAGTGTTGAGTGTGAAAGTATTGTATCTGATATTGAAATGTGAAACAGATACAACAGTTTGGTGTTCAACCCTCAATTAAGAGTGGTGTAATATAATTGTTGCAAATAAAAACTGCAAAAGTAATTAACCCTTAACCACTTAGATACATATTTGCACGCATTTGTAGTCCCTTAGAAAGTTATAATTAATTTAAGACCTTTCTTACTAGATTCAAGTTTGTAAGGCTTCATCTCCAAACCGTAGATACTGATGAGCAGCAAACATCATAAAACCTGAACAGACTGCGAGTTACTCCCAAGCTGTTCTGGCTTTATGCTGTTTGCACAAAGCCAATTTCACTTTGCCTCCAAGTGGGAAAGGGTTAAAGTTTGTAATTGATGCTGTTAATTTCTGAAGAAAAAAATCAGGTCCAAGTCATTTATAAAATTATAATATTGTTATGAATAATATAACTTAAAGTTTTCATTTTTAAATTGTGCATAATTTAGCTTTTTATGCACCCAAAGGAGTGCATATAGTGATCCTACTGTCCGTCTGTAAGTCTGTCTGTCCGTCTGTCTATCACACTTTGCGAGTATGTTTCGAAAAACACTCATAACTTCTATGTCACTTCAGATGTAACATTCATATTTGGTATGCATGTGGACAAGGCATTTCCATAAGTATAAAAATTTTGACCCCTTTGACCTTGACCTTAAACTTAGGGTCCGTGTTTAGGTTTCAAAAATGCGTTTAGGTTTCGAAAATTGCTCATTATTTCTATCAAAGCGTTTATCGGGGGCATATGTCATCCTATGGAGACAGCTCTTGTTAAAATTTAAAGAAATACTGTTTGTGACCTGAAAACAGTCAACATAACTATATCATGAAATTGTTGTCATTGCAATTGCAGCATTGTCTGCGTTCACCTTTTGCACCAACAATAATTGAAATATGCCAGCAGGCATTAATAAAATGTGCAGTATTTGTAAGAAATTATTGCAAATATATATAATACAAGTATTGCAGCATTTGTAGTTCTCATAGGCAGTGGCTGAGGTCTACTGTTTACTGGTTTGTGTTAACTGCTGTTCAGTGGTATTGCTGCTGACTGATGAGATTTATGGGGGAATGGAGTTGACATATGAATAGTTTTGTTTCTTCATTCATGTGCAGGACTTGCAAGTCTTTATGAGTGTGTTTGCTAGTTCATTTCACATGTGCTAGTCTTTAAATGGAGATATGAAGCCCATTGACAAAGCGGGAACATACTTTATTGAAGGTTATATCCAGGATTTCAATTGAAGCCGATTCCTGCTTTTTGATGCACTCATTTTGCAATTTTCTCTCTTTTGACACTTGGTTATTATCTCCCTTGCATCATTTTGATGCAAATGTTACCAGAAAGTTCAATCAATAATCTTTTTTAAATAATACAAGTAGTGATAAATCACATAGTATTAGACTAAAATGTATTCCAAGTAACATTTTTCTGATAATTTAACTAAATATGCACAAACAAAATAACTCTTCGCTTCAGTATTTTTACCCCAGACAATTCATCATACCGTTGAAATGTTCAAGCATGGGGCATGTGACTCCTGGTTTTCAACATCTATTGAAATCCCTGCTATATAGGTCGCTCATTGGTCAGACATTCCAAGTAAGCCACATGTCTGCACATTAAGCAAAAAACATTTTGGCTGTCTCCTTGACGCCACTGGGGATTTCTTTAGCCAGACTATGTTTCAGTCAAGTATGGAAATTTTCATGTACTATGTTACCATACTTTGCTCCTGCTTTTCTCTTTGTATTCTGCTCCTGCTTTTCTCTTTGTATTCTGCTCCTGCTTTTCTCTTTGTATTCTGCTCCTGCTTTTCTCTTTGTATAAACTGTAATGTGCTTTCCAATTTGAACTTGCTCAATACAAGAAAACTACTACACATTAATGTCACATGCTTACAGGAAATGTCAGAATGGACATGTAGAATTTCATTACAAAATATGTAAGGAACAGTGTGCATTCGGACTAGTGCTTTCAATTATTCTTTTGAAGTATTTCTAAGAACATCAAATATAGCAGTGTTACTCAAAGAGAAACATTGTTCTTTGTGTAAAAGTGCATTAAATGAACCCTAAGGAGACAGAGTAACTATTTCTAAGAAATCAAATATTGCAATGTTAATTTAAGGGGAACATTATTCTTTGGGTAAGAGTACATTAAATCAAACCTTAGAAAACATAGTAAGTGTAAGAGTGTGTTAAATCAACCTTAGAAAACAGAGTAAGTGTAAAAGTAAATTAAATCTGACCTAAGAAAACAAAGTAAGGGTAAGAATGCATTAAATCAAACCTTAGAAAACAGAATAAGGGTAAGAGCAAGTTGAATCCAACCTTAGAAAACAGAGTAAGGGTAAGAGCGTGTTGAATCAAACCTTAGAAAACAGAGTAAGGGTAAGAGCGTGTTGAATCAACCTTACAAAACAGAGTAAGGGAAGGAGTGCGTTGAGTAAAACCTTACAAAACAGAGTAAGGGTAGGAGTGCATTAAATCAAACCTTAGAAGACAGAGTAAGGGTAAGAGCGCATTGAATCAGACCTTAGAAAACAGATTAAGGGTAACAGTGCATTAAATCAAACCTTAGAAATCAGAGTAAGGGTAAGAGCGTGTTGAATCAAACCCTACAAAACACAGTAAGGGTAAGAGCGCGTTGAATCGAACCTTAGAAAACAGAGTAAGGGTAAGAGCAGGTTGAATCAAACCTTATAAAACAGAGTAAGGGTAAGAGCGTGTTGAATCAAACCTTGCAAAACAGAGTAAGGGTAAGAGCGTGTTGAATCAAACCTTAGAAAACAGAGTAAGGGTAATAGCACATTGAATCAAACCTTAGAAAACAGAGTAAGGGTAGGAGTGCATTAAATCAAACCTTAGAAAATAAAGTAAGGGTATAAGTGCATTAAATCAAACCTCAGAAAACAAAGTAAGGGTAAGAGCGTGTTGAATCAAACTTTACAAAACAGAGAAAGGGTGAGAGCGCGTTGAATCAAACCTAACAAAACAGAGTAAGGAAAGGAGCACGTTGAATCAAACCTTACAAAACAGAGTAAGGGTAAGAGCGTGTTGAATCAAATCTTAAAAACAGAGTAAGGGTAAGAGCATGTTGAATCAAACCTTAGAAAACAGAGTAAGGGTAAGAGAGCGTTGAATCAAACCTTAGAAAACAGAGTAAGGGTAACAGCGCATTGAATCAAACCTTACAAAACAGAGTAAGGGTAAGAGTGCATTAAATCAAACCTTAGAAAACAGAGTAAGGGTAAGAGCGTGTTGATTCAAACCTTAGAAAACAGAGTAAGGGTAGGAGTGAATTAAATCAAACCTTAGAAAACAGAGTTAGGGTAAGAGCATGTTGATTCAAACCTTAGAAAACAGAGTAAGGGTAGGAGTGCATTAAATCAAACCTTAGAAAACAGAGTAAGGGTAAGAGCGTGTTGATTCAAACCTTAGAAAACAGAGTAATTAAAGGTAAGTTAAATCAGACCTTAGAAAACAGAGTAAGGGTAAATGTGTGTCAAATAAAACCTTAGAAAACAGATAAAGCGTTAGATTGTGTTAAATCAAACCTTTGAAGACAGAGTCAGGGTAAAAGTGTGTTAAATCAATTCTTAGAAGACTAAGTTGTGTTGGTTAGGAACTAGGTAAAAGAAGAATAAATAATAATAAAGTGTTTACTCAAAGGGAAACATAGGGTAGGAGTGAATAAAATCAAACCCTAACAAGACATAGTTAATGTAAGAGTGTGCTAAATCAAATCTTAGAAGACAGATTAACTGCAAGCCATTGAGCAGGACAATTGTGTTGGTTAATCTGGCAGAGTCACAGAGATACCAGAATGCCTGTTGCAGTTCTTGCCAGGAGGGATCAATATTGTGTGCTTGTCTCTCAGCCAATGTGGAACTGATAGGACCATAGAAATGCAGTCTCCTAGTATCCCATTTTGGGTTTTATATCTAGCAAAGAGGAGTTATTTAGAGTGAGCTGGTCTAGATTCTAGTGTTTGTTTCTTGGATTATTGCACGTGTGAATATCTGAACCTTATGATTGGGTTTGACCAATCCTTAAATATAATTTTTGTTTCATAGTGTGTTATGCACTGAAGGATTAAGAACATATTAAAATGGATAAGAGAAAATGTAACATAAATCAACTTAATGTTTTGCTCATAAAAGTTAAGAGCACAAAAACGGAATTCTGAATGTGGTAATAATGTTACTTTTTAAATGTACCATCAAATTCATGTTTATTATTTAACTGAAGACATTTTAATAATTATTCCTTTCAGGTTATCCTCTTAACTATATAATTATTATTATTTGTCCTTTCCCATTTTTACTACATCTTGTTAAAGTTAAAAGTGCAAGTTGTCTTTAGACGTTTGTGCCTACAGGCAATTTGTTGAGATTTTGAGGGGATTATTTCTTTCCTGATTTCGCCTTAATAGCCTGCATTTACATAGCTGTTCTTCATATCGCTCCTATTCAAAACCCTTGTTTGGTCTGATGTTTTATGGCTCGGAAACAGATAATGAAAAGTGAGTTGTTGTTTTTTTATGGAAATCTTGAGATTTTTTTTCAGAGAAACATAGCAGGATATTGATTATGTGTTACAGTACATGTAATAATCATATGTATAAAATGATGAAACTCATAACCTCATAAACATAAAGATGCTTGGAAATAAAAGTGTTACACATAATACAGAAATCTTTTATCTATGTGACAGTGCCTAAGTTTTACATGTTATTTTGTTTACTTGGTTGTTATAAATTAACTTAAATATTTACCAAAACCTTTTGTGTACTTAAATGTAGTTAATAAAACAGTCAAAAGCTGATAACTGAAGCTGCAACATCAGGGAGCTGTGTTTGGGGGAAAATGAGCTTTTAAGCTGTTGCAGGTTGCACAGGCTAATCAGGGAGGACACTGAGATTTTATGGATTTTTTCATTTAAAAGAAGTCTCTTCTAAACTAAAATCCAAGAAGTTTCATCTTGGACAACACTTTCAGCAGATTCATAATAATCCTTTCCCACCCAGAAGCAAAATGAAAATGGCTATGTGCAAATGGCATAAAACCAGAACGGCCTGCGAGTAACTCGCAGTCTGTTCAGGTTTAATGCTGTTTGCTTCTCATCAGTATCTAAGGATTGGAAATGAAGCCTTCAAAATTTCAATATAGGAAGAATGGTCTTTAATTAAATTTTACTTTCTGAGGGACTACAAATTGGTCAAAATACATATCCAAGTGGTAAACGGTTAACTCTTTCAGTGGGGGAACTGAATTTTGAAGGCCTTTGCAAACAGTTTGGATCCAGATGAGACGCCACAGAACGTGGCGTCTCATCAGGATCCAAACTGTTTGCTATTCGGATAGTATTCTTTGAAAAAAATCGAAGAAAATGCTATTTTTAGAAATTGAGCAGACAACATTTAAGAAGACGACAAATTTCCCAGCATGCAAAGGGTTAAGCCCAGTTTTCTTAGAGTGAGGCTCATAAAATATTTTCCTAGGTATTCTACTGTATGTTAAATACATTGCTTCATTCTTGACAGATGATCACTTTGGCGCAATCGATGTTTCCATGTGTTGCAGAATTGGTCTTTGTCACACTAACAGGCTTTACGTCTTAGGGTGATGTGAATGGTCTTGGGGTGTCTAGTGTGTGGCTTGATTATGGATGGTACATTTGTCTGACTGGTGATAAGCATGGAACTAGCTAATAAGAGACTGAAAAATTGTGCACTCACTGTGTCATCTCATTTGTCAGAAAAAAGAGTGCTCTGTTATCATATTCATCATGCTCTCTGTGAATATATTTTAAAAAAGATGTTTTGGTAATTAATTGTCATTAGATGCAAGTGTTTGTAAATCTTTTATGAAATTTTTGTTCATTAATTATTGTAATTGGTTTTTTTTAAGGTTTCAAGATTGTTTTCCTTCTGATGAAAATATTAATAGGTTCAGTGTTTATATGAAAAGCCATACGCATGCAATCTCAGAATTATTATCAGAAAAAATGAACATGAACATGAAAATGTTACTTCTAGAATAAATGTGTTTTTTCTATACAAGTTTGTTAAACTAATTACCTTGTCTGAAACATATTTCAAGAAAACTCAGGGATTACAATTTCCCATTTTGTGAAGGATATGAAAGTACTTTTGTAGCTTTTGGATTTACTGTCTGTGCCACTGGAGAATTCCATGGTTCTCTCAGGGGAGGCATGAAAAGAATGAGATGAAAAAAGGGTGAGTTCATTATAAATATTTATTATTTCAGAATTATAGAGACCTTTGATGCCTTTACTTGATCTTGATACTACAATTGTTATATATTAAATTGTTATGGCCCCCCCCCCCCCCCCCCCCCCCGAAAGATCATATTGTTTTTGGCCTGTCTGTCATTCATTTATAGCAACTTGATATTTGGCATGCATGTGTATCTCACGGAGCTGCACATTTTGAGTGGTGAAAGATCAAGGTCATCCTTTGGCACATTTGTTCACCATCATTGGACGGTGTGCTGCACGAAAGAATTACGTCACTATCTCCAAGGTCAAGGTCACCATGACTAAAAATAGATTTTTTTTTAAACGGGGGGGTAATTTGAACATTCAGTTCAGTTTGAGTTGTGTCTCTTTATCAGACTTTTTTTTTCAAATTGAAAACATGGTTTTGTGACAATTTTGTCCCTTGTTTTCATGCTTACCATAGTTTCATACATAGTTTCTTGTGCAAAGCATGACATTAAAATATTTAATAGATTCAAATGAACTTCATGTACTGATAAAAGGCGTTGAGGAATTGGGGAGTAAAAGTACCTGGACTCTTTTTTTTCAATCTTTTCAGAGTTATTACCTTTTGTTCATTTTCTTGTGCACTTCATAATTCCATTCTATTAAAGATATGATGATGAAACTTCATAGATGTTCAGAGAATATTGTGAGAGAGTGCGGAGTGCAAGATCTTTTACTTTTACTTCAGTGTGTTTTGAGTTATTTCCCTTGATATTAAAATTGTTTAGAACCCAAGTATAGTGTTATTGTGAAAATCAATTTCAAAAATAATTAAAGGAATTTAATTAAAGGAAACCAAATTAAGCTTTCTATATTGGTAGATGACTTTTGGAGGAAATTCAGATTACAAGAACCATAACTCTTGCTTTTTATGCTTTCCCAAAATTTTTGGGGGGAGCATATAGTTGCCGCTTCGTCTGTCCGTGTGTCCGTCCGTCCGTGCACAATTTTTGTCCGGGCTATTTCTCAGCAATTAATGACCGGAATTCAATGAAACTTTATGGGAAGCTTCACACCAACAGGAGATGTGCATAGTTTCAGCCCGTTATGGTCGGATGATTTTTCACAGAGTTATGGCCCTTTTAATTTTTTTATAAACTGTACATATAGTGCAATTCTTGTCACCCCAACTACTGACTGGAATTCAATGAAGCTTTATGGGAAGCTTAACTACCTTGAGGAGATGTGCATATTATTTGTGGGTTCTGGTTAGATGATTTATTTAGAGAGTTATGGCCCTTTGAAATTTTTAAGTTGCTAAACCATCCATCGTATTATTTTGTCCAAAGTTATGCCCCTCAAGACGTTTCCTTTTATCTGAATATATAATGCAATATTGTGACCAAAACAACCTTTGGGGAGCATCACCCGTCTCCAACGGTTTCTTGTATACATCAATTTAGGGAGTTGTTGCCTTTTGTTTAATTGTGTGTGTGCCATTTAAGCATGCATGGAGTTATTTTTTGTGTGAGAAGTTGCTTTAAATACTGAAATACATTGTTTGATATTAATGTTATGCTTTAACAAAATGATCAATTGTAATCCAAGATATGTCAAAATTATGTAAATATTAAAATAGTGTATGTATATACGATAAAATATGTTAAAACCAGTACTTATGACAAAAACTGAAGGCATTTGTTAAATATACAGACATTTCAATTTTCCATGTCTGGTGGATGGACAGAGTTTTCTTTGTGTATGGTCAGAGCAGGCCCACAGTTAATTAGCCAACTGTTTCTTTTGGTTATATATCTGTCTTGGGGGTAATTATCATAATGGCGTATGGTGCAAAACTGTTCAATGTCCCTTCTCTGAACCAGTCTGCTTTTTTCCAAGTTCAGGGGTTGTTGAATTAATGATTGTTTATTCCTCTTGTGATATCAGCATTGGGAATGGAACATATAGAGTTTTACATTTGCAGAGACCAATGCGTTGTATAAAAATATTGCATATTAATGACCTGGAACTGTATACGATTAATGAATCCATAATAACAAGTAAATCCACAATTTTTGAAAATATCATATTTTGCTATATACAAAAAGAAACGTTTTGTATGCATAAACATTGTCTGAGGGTTGCGTTTAATGAACCTGCTCTTCTGACGTACTGGACAAGTGAACCAGTATTTAGGACGGTTTAAATATGAACCTGTCTAAAAAAACAGATGCAAAATAAATTATTAATGAATAAAAAAATATGATTACAACACCAAAATATAACCATGTTTAGATTTGTATAAGCAATACATCAAAATCTGTTTATTTCCATTTATCAATATTTATCATGTAACCATCATTTTAAGCCTTTCCCACTCAGAAGCAAAGTGAAAATGGCTATGTGAAAACAGCATAAAACCAGAACAGCCTGCAAGTAACTCGCGTGCTGTTCAGGTTTTATGCTGTTTGCATGCTGCTGATCAGTGTCTTAGGGTTGGAAATGAAGCCGTTAAAACTTGAATCGAGTAAAAAAGGTCTTTAAATGTAACTTTCTAAGGGACTACAAACGCATCAAAATAGGTATCTAAAAAGGTTAAGGGTTAAAACTGATTAGGTCATCTCTATATTGAAATAACATTTTTGACGATGCTGTGAAACAGCTCTTTTAAGTTATCATACCATGAAAAAATTCTTCACAATGGCGACCTATGTAAAAGACCGAGCCAGTCCGATTGAGATAGCTCGATTTTTCTAATCGGCATACCTCGCTGATAATCATTGATAAAGGTTTAGGAAGCTCAGCTATAAATAGGACAGCATATTCTGGGAAAAAGATTTAATAATAGTTTGAAAACGTTAATTTTAAATGAGTTATATTCAATACATTATATGTTTATAGATCAATGAAACAACTATGCATTTTCTGTATTGTATTTGACATTTGTCGTGATTCAGTAAATAAATTGCGAATTAAAGCGTGTATTAACTTTCAACGCGATCATGAGTGTAAAGAAAACAAATTATTTCGAACCTGCCAATTGTAAAGGTTGTAGCGACTATGGTATATAAACAGCATAATAGCCGTTTTACATCCGTGAAACTCGCTCTTATTCGTGCTTTCTCATTTTGCATATTTACTAAACTTTTCAATCAAAAATTACAGAGCCACATCAGTGTACAAACTATGTTTGATAATTCATTCGTTTGTTAGATATTGTTTGCTGTTTTAAACACATATAAGGTCATATCGCGGAGACTAAGTTAACCTTACCATGTGTTCATGGGCAAACTCATGTATTGAAGTGCTGTTACGACTATGTGCTCATACCTTCTTTCGGGAATCATCATGAAACTAGAAATGGCGTGGCAGAGGCCGACACGTATCCCCACGCCGAATGTTTGACCTAGGTGTGCCCCAGGGTTGGTAATGGGGCCATGCATAGCTGAGATTGACCGTATTGTCATAAGAGAAGTTCATCATCAATTAGAAGTGAATTGGTGTAGAAATGAAGAAGTTATAGTAAAAGGCAATTTTGGGTGGGTGTGACATATGTGGGCAGGGCGCCCCAGGGTTGGTAATTGTGCCATGCATAGTTGAGATTGACCGTATTGTCATAAGAGAAGTTCAGTATCAATTTGAAGTGAATCGGTGTAGAAATTATAGTAAAAGTCAATTTTGGGCGGGTGTGGTCTATGTGGGCGGGGCCCAAGGGTTGGTAATGGGGCCATGCATAGTTGAGATTGACCGTATTGTCATAAGAGAGGTTCAGTATCAATTTGAAGTGAATCAGTGTAGAAATAAAGAAATTATAGTAAAAGGCAATTTTGGGTGGGTGTGGTCTATGTGGGCGGGGCGCCCCAGGGTTGGTAATGGGGCCATGCATAGTTGAGATTGACTGTATTGTCATAAGAGAAGTTCAATATCAATTTGAAGTGAATCGGTGTAGAAATGAAGAAATTATAGTAAATGGAATTTTTTGGTGGGTGTGGCCTATGTGGGCGGGCGCCCCAGGGTTGGGATTGGGGCCATGCATAGTTGAGATTGACCCTAATGTCATAACAAAAGTTCAGTATCAATTTGAAGTGAATCCGTGTAGAAATGAAAAAATTATAGTAAATGGAAATTTTTGGTGGGTGTGGCCTATGTGGGCGGGGCGCCCCAGGGTTGGGAATGGGGCCATGCATGGTTGAGATTGACCGTATTGTCATAAGAGAGGTCCAGTATCAATTTGAAGTGAATCGGTGTAGAAATAAAGAAGTAAATGTAAAATAACCTAAAAAAATGAGTGATAATTTCTGACGCGGCCCCACCCCAACTGCTATAACTTTTGACCCAGGGGTCAGATCAAAATTCCAAATAGTGCAGGGTCGCACATATGCTCATAGCTACCATGTGTGTAAGTTTCAATGTTCTAGTGCTTTTAGTGTAGGAGGAGATAGTGGCCAGGACGGACGGACAGACAGACAGACAGACAGACAGACAGACGGACGGACGGACGGCGGAGATAACCACAATATCCCCACCTTTTTTTCAAAAAGCGTGGGGATAATTATTGCCGTAGTTAACAAACAAACATGCCTAAGCTTATTGAATTAGAGAAAAAAATAATAATCAAAAGAGAAAAATTATATGTTCATGCACATGGGCATGTGAAATCACGTCCGTTCACATAGCATCATTAACTTAGGAAAGGAAACAACAAATATAAAGTTTGGTATGATATACGTGTGAAATTAAAGAGCATGGTGTAATTAAAGAGCATTTTTTTTCCTACCCAAAATTTTCGTACCCACATACACAATTGTGGTGATGTAGATAAACTTAAATAGATGCTTTTATATCAATCCTCTTCAAAAGCATCGTCACACCAGTACTGTCAGTACTTTGATTAATGTTGGACAAATACAGAGGTGGATTTGAACCTTTTGAAATTGAATAATAGCCCATGCCTGAAAGCCTGACTAATATTCTACCAAATCATATTGTGAGGAAAGGTTAAGTGGCAGTACAGGCACAAATCACAATTTAGTTGTTTCTGTTTCTTAAAATGTGTGCATTGAATTAGAGTAATACATGCAACAAGGTGAGCAATTAAAAAACAAAATGCTTTCTTTGGTGCAATTAATGGGGGCAATTATCCTTGTTGTTCTGTTTTTGAGACAAAGGAGGTCTTAGTGGTGCAGGATATTAAAGGAAAGTAATTTGTTTTCAAGATATGAGATCAGCACACAAATGACTGTTTTGATGACTCTCAACAGCTGAGGTCTGCATGCAGATAACATGTAGCATCATCTATTTGTATTGATACACTTATACTGTTAGAATCATAAATAGGCTGCACTCTGGAAAACTGGGATGCTTAAAGTGTTTCCCAGATTAGCCTTTGCAGACTGCACATTCTTGTCAGGTTATCATTTTCTGCTTTTATGTTGTTGTTTTTTGGTCTACAGCAAGTCTCCTTTAAACGAATATCCAGTCTAGGAGACTGCACAGACTAATAAAGGACGAATATCCAGTCTAGGAGACTGCACAGACTAATAAAGGACGAATATCCAGTCTAGGAGACTGCACAGACTAATAAAGGACGAATATCCAGTCTAGGAGACTGCACAGACTAATAAAGGACGAATATCCAGTCTAGGAGACTGCACAGACTAATAAAGGACGAATATCCAGTCTAGGAGACTGCACAGACTAATAAAGGACAAATATCCAGTCTAGGAGACTGCACAGACTAATAAAGGACGAATATCCAGTCTAGGAGACTGCACAGACTAATAAAGGACGAATATCCAGTCTAGGAGACTGCACAGACTAATAAAGGGCGAATATCCAGTCTAGGAGACTGCACAGACTAATAAAGGACGAATATCCAGTCTAGGAGACTGCACAGACTAATAAAGGACGTCACTTAACGCAAATGCACTATGCCCAGTTCTCCCAGAACAAGGTTCAAATAATGATATTGCTCTGTGTGGAGCTTTGATGTGAAATACTTAAACACATGCTGTCTCATTGAGTGGCATTGAACACAATCAGTCACTGTTGTCTAGCATTTTCAGATTTTTATCTGAATTCAAAAGAGTTTAAAGATCATGGTAAGCGGTGAAAGTAATTTCTAAAATCATTAGTTTTGTAATGGGAAATCATTGATTGCGGATAAAAATAATTATTGAAGTATCAATTTGCAAAACACAAGCTCATAGTAATGGTCGGAATCTGTGTTATGTCTTAAAAGACATTAATTATTTAATCAACACTTTTACCATTAATGGCGCAAAGCCCTAACATGCTTGTGTTTTCAATCAATGTTTATTGTCCCCTACCAGTTTCCCCAGAGGGAACTAATGGTTTGTGCTCTGTGTGTCCGTTAGTCTGGATCCTGCGATAACATAAGTTCTTCATATTTTTTCATGAAACTTGAAACATGGATGGATGGCAATATGGACATTTTGCACGTCATTTCATTTTGTTCCTACGTGAAAAATTCTGATTGCTATGGCAACAAATATATTATTTTTTTAATTCTGACAATGGTGGAGCCGGTAGGGGACATATATTGCTTGGCAATAGTCTTGTTATTCATTGTTAAAAAAAGATCTTTACTGTTTATTTTTATGCCCCCGGTACGGTGGCATATAGAATTTGAACAGTCTGTCCGTCAGTCCGTCCGTCCGAAAACCTTAACATTGGCCATAACCTTTACAATATTGAAGATAGCAACTTGATATTTGGCATTCATGTGTATCTCATGGAGCTGCACATTTTGAGTGGTGACAGGTCAAGGTAAAGGTCATCCTTCAAGGTCAAAGGGTAACCAAATAAATTCAAGGGAAGTAACAAGCTTTAAAGGGAGATAATTTCTATTTATCATTTAACAGGTACAGATAATTTGTACAAGGGAAGTAATATTTTGTATTATATCCCTTTAAAAAAAATTACTTCCCTTGTAAAAATTATCTGTACCTGCCAAATGAAAAAAATAAAAAAAATAAGTCAAAGCTGCGCAGTAGAGGGCATTGTGTTTCTGACGAACACATCACTTGTTGTGAGATGTTCACAGAGTGCATAGTTGATCATAAAAGAAAGTAATTGTCTTCTCCTGTTTCTATAAGGACAATCTTCACTCTCTGGCCCAGGGGTGGAAATTGACAGGGGTGGGTGGGCCCCAATTTCCAACTTAAATGTGTGGTGTATTATTTAAGAAAACTTATGTATGGTCAACTTTAATACAACTCTGGGCATGAACATTTCATGATAATACTAGTAATTACTGTTATCAAAGTGAATATTGCCATACCATAAATCAAAATATTTTTTATTAAAAATTACATGTGGTAGGAGAGTATCTTTATAAATAGAAAATTTGGATTCCCCCTAATGTCATTTAGATGTTAATTGTCTCATAATTATAGTGTTGATGCATTAAAATTAAAGACCGTCTGTTTCGCAACTTCTATTATACATGGCCGTTAATCATTGGCACCACCTCCTTTTGCATATGAATGATTAAACAAGCCAACTTTTTAAACTTGGGCAAAAAATGTTGAAAAGCAAACAAACATACTCAACATCTAGATTTCTACATATTTTCAAAAAAGCTCGGTCCTTAGTTCACATAGGATTCATCATTGGCTTGTTTTTGAATGTATCTAAAAAAAAGAGGATGGCTCCAGTGATTTACAGCAGTGTAATTTGCATGCAAGCTGTGCAAATGGAGAACATCTGGAAAGAACATAGCAGAAACATCAAAATGCAGCTGCTGCCAGTGTCACCTTGACACTGTGGTGGAAAATATAATGACATTCCATTATAAACTGGATCCTTAATACTCACTGGTGCTGTTAATATAAAAATAATGACTGTCCAAACAATGAGCCTCAATCTTTGAAAACAGGGATTAATGCAAGTGTGTTAAGTGTTGTCATTAGCACAGGCTAATCAGGAACGACACTTTCTCTTCTATGGTATTTTTTATTTAAAGTTAGTTTCTTCTTAGCGAAAATCCAGTTTAGGCAGAAAGTTTCATCCCTGAATAAACTTGCTTTTGGAAACGAGCTGTAAGCATGTACATAAAGTCAGCACAGACTTATCAGGACAACACTGTCCGCTTTTATAGAATTTGTTTGAAAAGAAAGTCTCAAAACAAAATTACACTCCAGTCGGAAATTGTTTTCCCTGGTCGGCCTGTATTAAGCCCTATTTGCCCAAAAGAACAGTGTTTTCTAATTATAAAATGTCTTGAAAACAAGAAATGTATTAATCTGTATGAACAATTAATGAAAACATAAAAAAGCATGTTTTAAAATGTGCCAACATTGAGTTGAAATTACATTCATCAATGTTAATATGCTATGTGTATAATAATGATACAGATTGCTTTTGACAAACGTTAGTACAATGTTGTACTTGATAAACTATAATTTTTAACAAAAATGACAACATGACGATGCATTAAATGTATTTTCTGTATTTTACTGTAGTGTCTGTTATAAATAAATAATCTGCCCCCCCTCCCCACCCCCCTGAGAGACTGATGATGTATGTTTTAAAGGCCAGAAATATCCATAATATGTTCTCATTGCAACCAGTGGTCTGGAAAATGGATATCTTTAAGCTGTTGTCACTTCTAAATGGAGCATGATGGTTCATTAAACTCCAAAGTGTTTCCAAATCGATATAGCAAATGTCTAGGACAAGCCTGTAAACAAGGCTATCCAAACAATATCAGATGTGTGTAAATACTAATATGATTTTCTGTGAAATGGAAATAGTAAGAATTAAATTGCAGTGATCAATGTTAGGCTTGGATTTGTAAGGAAGATCAATATGAAGATATAACTCAGTGTTGAAAGCCCCTGATGTTGAGCAGGTTGATTGTGGTTTGTTGACATTGAAAAATGGCTTCTTGATAATCATATGAACATGTTCTGGGAAAACTGGGCTTGTGTCAGGGCTCAGCCTACATTCAAATTTAGGGGAGAAGTGACTTCTCACTCAGATGAAATTAGGGAGAAGTGAGGCAACATAAAGGAGAAGTGGTTTATGTTCGGCGTTTAATGAACTTCACTTATTTCATTCACCTCATTATCATGATTAATCAGAAACAACTCACATTTGGCAGTTTAGGGTAAACAATAAGAAATATAAACACACACACTGTTTTCAGTGTTTATGTTGTTTTATTATTGTATTTTACATAATTTAAATAATATAGTATTGGTCAATATGTGGCTCAAATAAATCATCAAAAGGATGATCAAAAGTCACTTCTACTTCATGTAATTAAAGGGAGAAGTTAGTATGTCCGGGGAGAACTTATCTCCCACGTCTCCCTTACGGCTGAGCCCTGAGTGTGAAGTGTCATCCCAGAATAGCCTCTGCAGTCCTCATCAGGAAAACACTTTCTGCTTTTATGGAATTTTTTGTTGAAAGGAAGTCTCTTCTGAACGAAAATCCTGTCTCTGAGGAAAGAGTCTTACAGATAAGTCTGTGCACACAACTGACTGCACAGGCTGATCTGGGATATTACTTTACACACATGCATTAAGCCTGGTTTAATCAGAGCTGTGGGTCATATTAACAGTTAGACAGCTTAGATGTGGAATGGAAATACATGTATTCAGTATTATAATGTATGACACATTTTTGTGAGATTTGAAGGTCTATAATAGATGAGTAAAGCCATGTCAAAAATACATGTCCAGATCATAAAAGTATCATAAATACTGACGCATTAGAAATTTTCTGGGGATTTAATTTGTAATTTTGTGATAATAAGACATAAACATTGGAAAAAAATATTGTATTTGCAATAATCCAGTTTTACCAAATCATTTGGGTATTGCTTTGTACTTTATTGCACAGACCCATTTAAATATTATTTCCCATGCTTATTTTTTGAAATGTTCAGTTTTTAGCTCCACTGGCCAAAGGCCAGCGGGGCTAATGTCATGGTCCTGTGACCGTCGTGTGTGTGTGCGTGCGTGCGTGCGTCCGTGCGTGAGTTAAATTTTTCTTTAAACATCTTCTTCTCCTAAACTACTGGTCCAAATCTGATGAAATTTCTTAGGAATGTTCCTGTGGTGAACCTCTTTCAAATTTGTTCAAATTATGCCCCTGTGGTCAAATTTGACCCTGCCCCGGGGATTCAAAAAATTGAAAATTTGCTTATATAAGGCCTATTTTGTGCAAACTTTATAAATCTTCTTGTCCATAACCATTAGGCCTAGGGCTACCAAATTTGGTATGTATTGACATCTTATAGTCCTCCACCAAGTTTGTTCAAATTATGCCCCTGGGGTCAAATTTGACCCTGCCCCGGGGGGTTAAAAAATTGAAAATTTGCTTATATGAGGCCTATTTGTGCAAACTTTAAAAATCTTCTTGTCCATAACCGTATGGCATAGGGCTACCAATTTTTGTATGTAGTGACATCTTATAGTCCTATATCAAGTTTGTTTAAATTATGCCCCTGGGGTCAAATTTGACCCTGCCCCGGGGGGTCAAAAAATTGAACATTTGCTTATATAAGGCCTATTTTGTGCAAACTTTAAAAATCTTCTTGTCCATAACCGTATGTCATAGGGCTGCCAAATTTGGTATGCAGTGACATCTTATTGTCTTCTACCAAGTTTGTTCAAATTATGCTCCTGGGGTCAAATTTGACCCTGCCCCGGGGGGTTAAAAAATTGAAAATTTGCTTATGTAAGGCCTATTTTCTGCAAACTTTAAAAATCTTCTTGTCCATTACCATTGGGTCTAGGGCTACCAAATTTGCCATTTAGTGACATCTTATAGTCCTATATCAAGTTTGTTCAAATAATGCCCCTGGGGTTAAATTTGACCCGGAGGGTTAAAAAATTGAAAATATGCTTATATAAGGCCTATTTTGTGCAAACTTTAAAAATCTTCTTGTCAATAACCAATTGGCCTAGGGCTACCAAATTTGCTATATAGTGACATCTTATAGTCCTCTACCAAGTTTGTTCAAATTATGCCCCTGGGGTCAAATTTGACCCTGCCCCGGGGGTTTAAAAAATTGAAAATTTGCTTATATAAGGCCTATTTTGTGCAAACTTTAAAAATCTTCTTGTCCATAACCATTGGGCCTAGGGCTACCAAATTTTGTATGTAGTGACATCTTATAGTCCTATATCAAGTTTGTTCAAATTATGCCCCAGGGGTCAAATTTGACCCTGCCCCGGGGGGTCAAAAAATTGAACAATTGCTTATATAGGGTCTATTTTTTGAAAACTTTAAAAATCTTCTTGTCCATAACCGTATGTCATAGGGCTACCAAATTTGGTATGCAGTGACATCTTATTGTCTTCTACCAAGTTTGTTCAAATTATGCCCCTGGGGTCAAATTTGACCCTGCCCCGGGGGGTTAAAAAATAAAAAATTTGCTTATGTAAGGCCTATTTTCTGCAAACTTTAAAAATCTTCTTGTCCATTACCATTGGGTCTAGGGCTACCAAATTTGCCATTTAGTGACATCTTATAGTCCTATATCAAGTTTGTTCAAATAATTCCCCTGGGGTTAAATTTGGGAGCAGTGGTCTAATGGTAGGACGCTGGCGTAGGGATCGAGAGGTCCCAGGTTCGAATCCCGCCCTGACCGCTGTAATTTCCTTGAGCAAGAAATTTGTCCCACATCTGCTCCTCTCCACCCAGGTGTATAAATGGGTACCTGTGAGGGAGATAAGCCAATGTGCCGTGGCTGCCTGGTGCGCCATATGTTAACGGACGACTTAGATCCCAGTGATCGGGGGGTTGATTGTGAAGTCGGCTGAATATGTATATAGAAGCAGACTATAAACCGCACCTTTGACCTTTTAAATTTGACCCTGCCCCGGGGGGTTAAAAAATTGAAAATATGCTTATATAAGGCCTATTTTGTGCAAACTTTAAAAATCTTCTTGTCAATAACCAATTGGCCTAGGGCTACCAAATTTGCTATATAGTGACATCTTATAGTCCTCTACCAAGTTTGTTCAAATTATGCCCCTGGGGTCAAATTTGACCCTGCCCCAGGGGGTCAAAAAATTGAACAATTGCTTATATAAGGCCTATTTTGTGCAAACTTTAAAAATCTTCTTGTCCATAACCATTGGGCCAAGGGCTACCAAATTTGGTATTTAGTGACATCTTATAGTCCTCTACCAAGTTTGTTCAAATTATGCCCCTGGGGTCAAATTTGACCCTGCCCCGGGGGGTCAAAAAATGGAACATTTGCTTATATAAGGCCTATTTTGTGAAAACTTTAAAAATCTTCTCGTCCATAACCATTGGGCCTAGGGCTACCAAATTTGGTATGTAGTGATATCTAATAGTCCTCTACCAAGTTTGTTCAAATTATGCCCCTGGGGTCAAATTTTACCTTGCCCTGGGGGGTCAAAAAATCAAAAATTTGCTTATATAAGGCCTATTTTGTGCAAACTTTAAAAAGCTTCTTGTCCATAACTGTATGGCATAGGGCTACCAAATTTGGTATGTAATGACATCTTATAGTCCTCTACCAAGTTTGTTCAAATTAAGCCCCTGGGATCAA
Source organism: Dreissena polymorpha (assembly GCF_020536995.1). Lineage (NCBI taxonomy): Eukaryota > Metazoa > Mollusca > Bivalvia > Myida > Dreissenidae > Dreissena > Dreissena polymorpha. The sequence goes on from NC_068360.1 coordinate 33,717,672, forward strand.
ATTTGACCGTTCCCCAGGGGTCACAAAATTGAACATATGCTTATATCGGGCCCATTTTGTGCAAACTATAAAAATCTTCTTGTCCATAACCATTGGGCCTATTTCTACCAAAGTCGGTAGGTAGTGACATCTAATAGTTCTCTACTAAGTTTGTTCAAATTATGCCCCTAGGAACAAATTTGACCTTGCCCCAGGGGTCACAAAAATAAACATATGCTTAAATAAGGCCTTTTTTGTGCAAACTTTAAAAATCTTCTTGTTCTTAATTATAGAGCCTAGGGCTACTAAATTTGGTATGTAGTGATATCTTATAGTCCTCTACCAAATTTGTTCAAAATACTCCCCTGGGCTCAAATTTGACCCGGCCCCGGGGGTCACAAAACTGAACATATGACGTTTACCAGTGGAGATTACTGCGGCTGTTTGGCTGTGACCAACAACAACATCAACATCTTGTCAACATGAGATAAAACCCTGTCATTTAGTGCCATTTTAGGTCAGATGGTGACTGCTTACAAAGGCATTGAAGTAAGAACATGTGTTATGAATGTTTTTCTTATAAACTGAAAAAAGTCAGGTTTTATTTAAATATGTCGAAAGTGACCATATATCCTGATGAAAATATTTTGGATGACATGTTAATTTCATGTCTTTTATAGTGTTAAAACCAGTTTAATAATATATTATTGATTTTAAAAACACAGCTTCCATGAACATAATTATTTCAAGGAAAGTCAATATATGATACTGCACGGTAAACTCAAACTTTGTATCGAAGAGAAGGTGTTGAAATTAATGAAGTGCAATGTTCTTAACTATCGTATATGCTGCTTTTTAATAACTAATGATTCATTGTTCCATTTGTGAATCCTGACTGATCATGAATTGTTGAAATGATTGTCAATTGCTCAACAATCCATATATATTTCTGACCATTTTATAATTTTCTTAATATTAGTTATGAATTGATCTTAGAAGTCAAATGTATTACTTAATTAAATACATTTATAAATATAAAGAAATAATCTTTAGATTATCATAATATTCTCAGGCTTGTTGGTCTTAGGGATGTGTGGGTTGATGAGCAATTTCTCCTTTTATCACAATTATTTCTACCCTACCTGATCATTTCCTTCACATTCTATTTTAATTCAATTGACGTCTGCAACCTCTTTCAAATTGGGAAAGTCCAAAATGTGTTGTTTGGTAAAGGGTTAAGGAATTTTGATTCATATGGGTCTTGTGAATCTGTTTCAAATCAAATGCGTAGATTTGATCTTCAGCATCTAAAAATATGTGAAATAGAAAGAACGACAATATCTTTTGGAGAGATAAATGTACCTACGTTATAAGCAAAGGACCTGTGCAACAATTCCTGGGCTTTTTTGTCTGTTTAGTTAACACGGTAGTAACTTTTTCCATATATAAAAATGCTCATCCTTCCAACTTTAAGCGCCCAGTGGGACGAGGGATAGAAAGAGAAAGTCACATGCTTGAGTACATTTCAACCCATGCGCATTACACATTTTTTTCGCAAAGAAAAAAAAGTGGAGCGATGCAGGGCCATCATGTTGGTGCTTGTTTCAGCTGTAAATCAATATAATTAACAATAAATTAAATCATTATATTTAACTCTTTTGCGTTTTTTTTTTAATCTTAAAATTAGCTTTCAGGTAGTTGAGTTATAGAAAGCCATTCTCACTGAAGCTATGGGAATTTCAGTCACACATCGGATATTGGTCCTGACAGAACCATCAGACTTGTCAAAACTGATATCCTCTTGAAACTATGTAGTTCAAAGGTTCATTCTACAAAATGGCATGGATAAATCTTTTCATATTTTGTTTTGGAGGAAAAAAAACTTATTAAAGGTGTCAAAATCATACATTTATATTGTTTCTTTTGATGATGTTTGTAATTGCTGTTGGAACTTGCTTGTAGGCAGGCAGTGAATGGTTAATATTAATACAATCAGGGATTTCAATAGTTTATGAAAACCAGGAGTCAAATGACCATGTGCTTGAGATTTTCAGGGGTCAAATGAATTTTTCAAGGGTCAAAATACTAAAAACTAGATATTTTGTTTGTGGATATTATTTGATTGCTCTACAAATATAGCTTTGTATAACTTTTAGTATATCTTAAAGACTTGCTTAACTAAAAATCAACTTTTTCTATAATAAAACATAACTTCAATTACCAGTCCATTCATGCTCAGCTGTAATGCATGCAATAATTATATAGATAATTTAATTGACCATCTGCTGCTAACAAGTCACCATCAGACTGGTTTGGTTGGGTCTGGACAGTTATTTGTTTAATGTGTATATATTTTTCATACATGCACAAAACATTAATATACGTATATTGTTCCAGCTAGGATTTGATTTTTGTCAAAAAGGCACTTTTGTGTTATGCATACCCTGTTGCATATTTTCAATCTATGTGTTATATATTTAATACTACATGCACGCGTATTTTCCTTTAAAACATTTTTTCTAAAATTAGTAAACGGGTTTCAATGTGTAAATTTAGATTATTTATTGAAATTACTTAAAAAATTTGCTGTGCACTAATGTGATTCATTAAAAAAACTGTGTAGTAAGACTCAGGGAGGGCAGGTTGGGACCTAGGGGTTACAGGGATCTGTGTTGTAGGACTCAGGGATGGCAGGTTGGGACCTAGGGGTTACAGGGTTCTGTGTAGTAGGACTCAGGGAGGGCAGCATGGGACCTAGGGGTTACAGGGTTCTGTGTAGTAAGACTCAGGGAGGGCAGCGTGGGACCAAGGGGTTACAGGGTTCTGTGTAGTAAGACTCAGGGAGGGCAGCGTGGGATTAAGGGGTTACAGGGTTCTGTGTAGTAAGACTCAGGGATGGCAGGTTGGGACCTAGGGGTTACAGGGTTCTGTGTAGAAGGACTCAAGGAGAGGGTTTGACCTAGGGGTTACAGGGTTCTGTGTAGTAAGACTCAGGGAGGGCATGGTGGGACCTAGGGGTTACAGAGTTCTGTGTATAAGGACTCAGGGATGGCAGGGTTGGACCTAGGGGTTACAGGGATCTGTGTAGTAAGACTCAGGGATGGCCTGTTGGGACCTAGGGGTTACAGGGTTCTGTGTAGTAAGACTCAGGGAGGGCATGGTGGGACCTAGGGGTTACAGGGTTCTGTGTATTAGGACTCAGGGATGGCAGGGTTGGACCTAGGGGTTACAGGGTTCTGTGTAGTAAGACTCAGGGAGGGCAGGTTGGGACCTAGGTGTTACAGGGTTCTGTGTAGTAAGACTCAGGGAGGGCAGGGTGGGACCTAGGGGTTACAGGGTTCTGTGTATTAGGACTCGGGGATGGCAGGGTGGGACCTAGGGGTTACAGGGTTCTGTGTAGTAGGACTCAGGGATGGCAGGGTTGGACCTAGGGGTTACAAGGTTCTGTGTAGTAAGACTCAGGGAGGGCAGGGGTGGGACCTAGGGGTTACAGGGTTCTGTGTAGAAGGACTCAAGGAGAGGGTTTGACCTAGGGTTTACAGGGTTCTGTGTAGTAAGACTCAGGGAGGGCAGGGTTGGACCTAGGGGTTACAGGGTTCTGTGTAGTAAGACTCAGGGAGGGCAGGGTGGGACCTAGGGGTTACAGGTTTCTGTGTAGTAGGACTCAGGGATGGCAGGGTGGGACCTAGGGGTTACAGAATTCTGTGTAGTAAGCCTCAGGGAGGGCAGGGTGGGACCTAGGGGTTACAGAGTTCTGTGTAGTAGGATTAAGGGAGGGCAGGGTTGAACCTAGGGGTTACAGGGTTCTGTGTAGTAGGACTCAGGGAGGGCATGGTGGGACCTAGGGGTTACAGGGTTCTGTGTATTAGGACTCAGGGAGGACAGGGTTGGACTTAGGGGTTGAAGGGTTATGTGTAGTAAGACTCAGGGATGGCAGGGTTGGACCTAGGGGTTACAGGGTTCTGTGTAGTAAGACTCAGGGAGGGCAGGTTGGGACCTAGGGGTTACAGGGTTCTGTGTAGTAAGACTCAGGGAGGGCAGGGTGGGACCTAGGGGTTACAGGGATCTGTGTAGCAGGACTCAGGGAGGGCATGGTGGGACCTAGGGGTTACAGGGTTCTGTGTATTAAGACTCAGGGAGGGCAAGGTGGGACCTAGGGGTTACAGGGTTCTGTGTAGTAGGACTCAGGGAGGGCAGCGTGGGACCTAGGGGTTACAGGGTTCTGTGTATTAGGACTCAGGGAGGACAGGGTTGGACTTAGGGGTTACAAGGTTATGTGTAGTAAGACTCAGGGAGGGTAGGGTGGGACCAAGGGGTTACAGGGTTCTGTGTAGTAGGACTCAAGGATGGCAGGGTTGGACCTAGGGGTTACAGGGTTCTGTGTAGTAAGACTCAGGGAGGGCAGCGTAGGACCTAGGGGTTACAGGGTTCTGTGTAGTAGGACTCAGGGAGGGCAACGTGGGACCTAGGGGTTACAGGGTTCTGTGTAGTAGGACTCAGGGAGGGCAGGGTGGGACCTAGGGGTTACAGGGTTCTGTGTAGAAGGACTCAAGGAGGAGAGGGTTTGACCTAGGGTTTACAGGGTTCTGTGAGGGAGGGCATGGTGGGACCTAGGGGTTACAGGGTTCTGTGTATTAGGGCTCAGGGAGGGCCGGGTGGGACCAAGGTGTTACAGGGTTCTGTGTAGTAGGACAGGGTTTGGCCTAGGGTTTAATACAGGGTTCTGCATCCTTCAATTTAAGCCTTCCTTGAACTCTGCTTATCATTTCTACTCTATTTTCAGGATGACAACCCAATGACATGCTCACGCTGACTGCGCTGCCATCTTGGCCTTGACCTGGGGCAAGGGGCCACACTGACTTAGCACTGGGAGGGGTTCTTGCATTAGCGATAGTTTCCACGCGATTCAGTGGGAATGGACAGAAAGGGCAAGCATGTTAGCATCCGGGTGATTTTTCTGGATGATGCTGTCCATGCCTTTCAGATCCATGTAAGTAATGCGCTAATGAATCTGTATGGAAATAAGCCATGCTCTGCAAAAAGGGAGCTTTTTGCACATTGTCCCAGATTAGCCTGTGCAGTCTGTTATTGTTAAGAGCAATGTAAAATTGTATATTAAGGTTTTGACTCTTAAAATAAAAACTAGAATAAATAAAAAAATTATTGACCCATACCTAAAGGCTGCTTTTCCATGTGTACCAAATGAGTGTCTGAGATTTGTGTCTCTTAAATAAAATATTTATCGAAGCCAAATTCACTTTGTCATTTGAATCTTTATGTATGTGTTTTTGTAAGGTCTACTATGGTTTGTCCCTGCAATCGTGACAAAATGTGCAGAAAGTGATTTAATTTTTTTATTGATCATTAATTTACATTCCAATTGTTGATTAAACATGGCCAATATTGAGGAAGAATATTAAATATTTTCATAAAATATTATATGATATATTATTTCTAGTTGAACACATACATAAAATACAATTTTTTCTAAGAAAGAAATGTCACAATGAATGTGTATTAAAGTTTTAAAGCACCAGAAATCCAAAGCGCTTTTTAGCTCACCTGAGCACAACCTTCTCATGGTGAGCTTTTGTGATCGCCTTTTGTCTGTCGTGCGTCCTCAACATTTTGCCTTGTGAACACTCTAGAGGCCACATTTATTGTCTGATCTTCATGAAATTTGGTCAGAACATTTGTTCCATCGATACTTCGACTGAGTTCGAAAGTGGGTCATGCTGGGTCAAAAACTAGGTCACTAGGTCAAAAAAAAGAAAAACCTTGTGAACACTGTAGAAGTCACATTTGATGCCCAATCTTCATGCAACTTTGTCAAAATGTTTGTCTAAATGATATGTTGGTTGAGTTAAAAAATGGTTCCGGTCCGTTGAAAAACATGGTTGCCAGGGGGAGGGGCAGTATTCCTTATATGGCTATAGAAAAACCTTGTAAACACTCTATAAGTCACAATTTTTGCCCAATCATCATGAAACTTGGTAAAAGCTGATATCTCGAAAGAGTTCGAAAAATGGTCCAGATTGGTGAAAAAACATGGCCGCCAGGGGCGGGGCAGTTTTCCTTATATGGCTATAGTAAAACCTTGTTAACACTCTAGAGGCCACATTTATTGTCCAATCTTCATGAAATTTGGTCAGAAGATTGGTCTGTATGATATCTTGGATGAGTTCTAAAATGGTTACGTTTGCTTGAAAAACATGACTGTCAAGGGGCGGGGCATTTTTCCTTATATGGCTTTAGTAAAATCTTGTTAACATTTATTGTCCGATCTTCATGAAACTTCGTCAGAAGATTCATCTCCATAATATATTGGACAAGTTAAAAAATTATGCTGGTTGGTTAAAAAACATGGCCGCCAGGGGGCAGGGCATTTTTCCTTATATGGCTTTAGTAAAACCTTGTTAACACTCTAGAGGCCACATTTATTTTCCGATCGTCATGAAACTTGGTCAGAAGATTTGTCCTAATGATATCTTGGATGAGTTCGAAAATGATTTTGGTTGCTTAAAAAACATGACCACCAGGGGGCGGGGCATTTTTCCTAATATGGCTATATATGATGCTTTTGTAAAACCTTGTTTACACTCTAGAAGCCACATTTAGAGTCTGATCATCATGAAACTTGGTCAGATGATTTGTCCCAATGATATCTTGGATGAGTTCGAAAATGATTCCGGTTGGTGGAAAAACATGGCCAAGGGGGCGTGGCATTTTTCCTTATATAGCTATTGTTATACCTTGTTAACACTCTAGAAGCCGTATTTATTGTACGATCAACATGAAACTTTGTCAGAAGATTTGTCCCAATGATATTTTGGACAAGCTCAAAAATGGTTCCAGTTGCTTGAAAAACATGGCCACCAGTGGGAGGGGCATTTTTCCTTATATGGACTTATGAATCTTCATATAACTTTGTCAGTATATTTTTTAAATGATATCTTGGATGTGTGTGAAAATGGTTCTTGTCTGTTGAAAAACGTGGCTGCCAGGATGTTAACTAGGCATGAAAGTTGGTAAGAACATTTTGTTCTAATGACATCTTGGGCTGCACAGAACAGGTCAGTTCCTTTGAATCTCAGGTGAGCGACTTTGGGCATTTCAGGCCCTCTTGTATTTTTCCTGCACATGTTTATATCAATAGTAACTCATATTTATTGGATAGTCAAGCTGAGGTTACTTTTATTATAAATAACTTATCAATAATAAAGAAAGCTGTATACAACATATACCATAAATACGCGAATATAATACGCCCTCGTGTATAATACGCACCCCCGAGTTTGGTCCAAATGTATCGGCAAAAATGGAAAATCTGAGTAACAATACGCACTTTAAAAAATTTAGTGTCCTAAATCGGCCATTTCCAAAACAATGTGTCAATATATTTTTGTTTTATGAAAATAGAAAATCAATTTTGCGTTTTCAACCATCTGTTACACCGTTGTCATGACAGTTGCATAATAAATATCTCTGTCTAATGTTTATATTACCGTTGATTGTTACTGATAACACACGGGCCACCTGCTGACACCCGGGTAAAGCAGTCATAATTGCAAAAGAAAGAAACAGAGACACTGTTTTTTATAACATTTAATTCCATTTGACAATATTCAGGACGATTGGCCAGCTACCATGTGCACTTCAATAACAATAAGGTCAAGCGATGTCTAATTGGTACAGACTGGGTTTTGTTTACTGTGCGAATTGCGAACACTTTCATTGAAACAAAGAAACCAATATATAGAAAACCAGTCCGAATTAAAATGGTGGATGTTTTCAACGAAATTTTACTAGATTTTTGCATTTGCAATTAAGATTTTTCTTGAGCCAAATTCTCAATATTTTTGCAAATGGTGAACGACAACGCGAGCCCCGTTACCTCGCTTTAATATAATGGTTTAATACAGAATGGCTGACACGCAGCGAATAACAACGATGAAGTTAAAAATTTTCACAGGAACAATTTTTTTCTGCTCTACATTTGTATATAATTCGCACCCCCTACTTAAAGAAAAATTTGGCAGGTAAAAAAGTGTGTATTATATTGGTGTATGTACTGTAATGTTCTGAAGTTAACATGCAAATAGAAAATCAACATGCTTATAATGGATGCAGATACAATCACAGACATGGAAATTAGTAACTGATGGCTTGCACATGGAAGACTAACTTTTTAGGTTTGTCTGGTCTCATTTTTGTGCCCCAGTGACTAAGATCCATTTAGAAAGTTAGTAACACTAAGAACCCATTTGCGAGCCGTTATTATAATTGTTTCAACACTGAATAATCATCGCTGATGGTGAAGATCTCTTTGCTGTGAAAACTTAATTAAAAAGGCCACATTTTTGCTGTAGGCATTGTGACAATTATGTAAAGAAATTCCTCTGTTCATTGAATATTGCCTGGCCGATGGAGTTGACTTTAAATACTGTGCTTGAAAGATAGGAACTGAAAAGCTAGAATAGATTTACTGTCATGTGTTGTCTGTTGTCTCCATAGTATTGATGACTGGTATGTTTTACAAATCATTATTTTTCATATTTTGTCCTCTTATCTTTCTGTTGTAAATGCTCACAGATTTTAAGACATGCTCTGTGAAAAGGTGGTTTAATGCATGTGCGTCAAGTATCATCCCATATTAGCCTGTGCAGTCTGCACGGGCTAATCAGGGACAACACTTTCTGTTTTTATGATATTTTTTGTTTAAAGAAAGTCTCTTCTTAGCAAAAATCCAGTTTAGACGGAAAGTGTTGTCCCTGATTAAACTGTGCGAACTGCACAGACTAATCTGGGACGACACTTTACGCACTTGCATTAAACCCCCTTTTTCACAGAGCTCAGCTCAAATCATTATTTTATCATGTTTTGTGAATCATTATTTTGTCCTCGTGTCTTGCTCTTGTTTATTCTCACAGATTTCAAGACAGATATTGAATATAAAAAATATATTCATATTCACAGCATCAGTCTACATAATGATGTTTAGCAGATGACAAATTACCATAGTAACCACAGAGATAGCTATTTATTCCAAATAATTGGTATTCTGTATAAAAAGCTAATATATGCTGCATCATGTAGTATTTGTATACAAATACAATAAATTGGAGCTTAACATGCAAGCTGTCCATATTTACATGTGATTAATTTCTTTTAACCCTTTGCATTCTGGGAAATGTGTCGTCTGCTAAAATGTCGTCTGCTGGATTTCTAAAATAAGCATTTTCTTCGATTTTTTTTCAAAATATACTATCAGAATAGCAAACAGTTTGGATCCTGATGAGACGCCACGTTCTGTGGCATCTCATCTGGATCCAAACTGTTTGCAAAGGCCTTCAAAATTCGGTCCCAGCACTGGAAGAGTTAAAAGGACATTTGTTCCAGAAGAGACTTACATCAATTTTATTAACTATATTGCGAAATACTTAGAAATAAAACAGTATAAGCAAGACTAGGTTTTTACGTTTACATTGATATACATGTAATGAGAATAATGGATCCTTTTTCTGCATGGAGTTTGAAGACATCAATTATTCCCTGGAATAAGGTTTGGAAATGAAGCCTTTAAACTTGAATCTAGTAAGAAAGGCCTGTAATTAAATTTAGCTTCCATAGGGACTACATAAGCATAAAAATATGTATCTAAGTGGTTAAGGGTTAAAGGGGCTCTTTTTTACTGAATTGCTGAGCATTTATGCTATGTGAAATGCAGGCCCAGGTCTTTTATCATGTGAAAAATAAGCATGAAAATCATCAGGTGACTGTTTCCATGTTTATAAATGTATAACCCTTTACCACTTAGATATGTATTTTCATGCATTTTAGTCCCTTAGAAAGTTACATTTAATTCACGACTGTTTTAACTGTATTCAAGTTTTAAAGGCTTCATCTCCAAACCTTAAATACAGATGAGCAGCAAACAGCATAAAACCTGAACAGACTGCGAGTTACTGGCAGGCTGTTCTAGTTTTATGCTGTTTGCACATTTTTACTATGTTTTTAAGTGGGAGAGGGTTAAACATTATTTTAACCTTAGCAAGCAGATAATTTTCTCAAACTCTCAATTGCATCTATAATAAGATTTTTGTGCACAAAATAGTCATTGTAATATAAATATTATTAAAACTAAAATTGTGATTAAAAATCAGTGCTGAAAGTTCCAATATAATTGTTATGAGGCCAGTATACACACTTCAAGTTACTTGTTTATGTTAGTGGCTCTTACAACAAATGTGAAAAACTGCTTGAACACATTTCTGCATTTTTATGTCCCCCACTATAGTAGTGGGGGACATATTGTTTTTGCCCTGTCTGTCTGTTGGTCTGTCTGTTGGTCTATCTGTTGGTCTGTCTGTTGGTCTGTTTGCGCCAACTTTAACATTTTGCAATAACTTTTGCTATATTGAAGATAGCAACTTCATATTTGGCATGCATGTATATCTCATGAAGCTGCACATTTTGAGTGGTGAAAGGTCAAGGTCAAGGTCATCCTTCAAGGTCAGAGGTCAAATATATGTTGCCAAAATCGCTCATTTTATGAATACTTTTGCAATATTGAAGATAGCAACTTGATATTTGGCATGCATGTGTATCTCATGGAGCTGCACATTTTGAGTGGTGAAAGGTCAAGGTCAAGGTCATCCTTCAAGGTCAGAGGTCAAATTTATGTGGCCCAAATCGCTTATTTTATAAATACTTTTGCAATATTGAAGATAGCAACTTGATATTTGGCATGCATGTGCATCTCATCGAACTGCACATTTTGAGTGGTGAAAGGTCAAGGTCATCCTTCAAGGTCAGAGGTCAAATATATGTGGCCCAAATCGCTTATTTTATGAATACTTTTGCAATATTGAATATAGCAACTTGATATTTGGCATGCATGTGTATCTCATGGAGTTGCACATTTTGAGTGGTGAAAGGTCAAGGTCATCCTTCACAAGGTCAAGGTCATCCTTCAAAGTCAAACGTCATATAGGGGGACATTGTGTTTCACAAACACATCTTGTTAAAAAGCCCTTTTTTGTCCACCAGAGTTATGGCCCTTGGTGTAATATGATGAAATAGGACTTTCTAAGAGTTTATGCTGCCTAGCCCTATTTGTCCGAAAGACATTAGATCCTCTAAGGAGGAACTTATTATTTTAACCCATTTATGCCTAGTGGACTTTCCCATCCTTCAAAATTGGATCAATTTATTTCCAAAATTTAGGGATGTCTAGTATATTTATTTCTATATTTAGAATATTTCTTACAGAAATTTCTTCAAGCAAACTGCGCAGACCCTGATCTGGGTCTACGCTGTTTGCCAAGGCCTTTCTAGACGCTAGGCATAAATGGGTTAAAGATTGCCTTTAAATGTTGGGCATGTTTTGCATTGGTTATATGTGATATATATCAATCCAGTGACTCATTTTTAGCTCGACTATTATATATGAAATATATATAGTGGAGCTATCCTACTCACCCCGGCGTCGGCGTCTGCGTTAGTGTCTGCGTGAAAATGTTAAAGTTTTCGTACTACCCCAAATATTTTCTTTGTCCCTTGACATATTGCTTTCATATTTTGCATACTTGTTTACCAACATGACCCCAACCTATAAACAAGAGCAGACAACTCTATCAAGCATTTTGTCATAATTATGGCCCCTTTTCCACTTAGAATATGCAGCAAATGTTAAAGTTTTCGTACTACCCCATTTATTTTCATTGTCCCTTGACATATTGCTTTTATATTTTGCATACTTGTTTACCAACATCACCCCAACCTATAAACAAGACCAGACAACTCTGTCAAGCATTTTGTCATAATTATTGCCCCTTTTATGCTTAGAATATGCATATTATTGATAAATCTATGTTAAAGTTTGCGTACTTCCCCAAATATTTCCTATATCCTTTGACATATTGCTTTTATATGTTGCATACTTGTTTACCAACATGACCCCAACCTATAAACAAGAGCAGACCACTGTATCAAGCATTTTGACATAATTATGGCCCCTTTTACACTTAGATAATTGAACATTTTGCTTAAATTGCCATAACTTCTTTATTTATGATCACATTTTATTATTACTTTGTCAAAACAACACTTACCTAAATACCACAATGGATTCCACCCAAACAATACCCCACGCACCTACCAGAATCACTCCCCCCCCCAACCTCACCCCCCCAATTTTTTTTTTTAAAACATCATCTCATAAATTACCACACCCCACATTATACCCCCCTCTCACCCTCCCACCCCCTACCCTCCCCCCCCCCCCCCAAAATTTTTTTTTTTTTTAAACATCATCTAATAAATGACCACACCCCACATTATACCCCCTTCACACTCCCCCCTACCACCCCACCCCCCCCCCAATTTTTTTTTTTAAACATCATCTTATAAATTACCACACCCCACATTATACCCCCCCCTCTCACCCCCTACCCCCCCCCCCCCCCCCCTCCGAAATTTTTTTTATATATTTTTTTTCCTTTTTTTATTTTTGAATCGTCTAATAAATTATTGAATATGAACAATTTCCCCATGATGGCTTAATTTATACTGTCAAGCACTCGAATAGTCACTCGCGCTATCCTCTGACAGCTCTTGTTTTAAGTGTATTGCGTTTCCTTACAAGAAAAAAATATATTTTGCTCGCTTTTTCCTAACAGAGACCATAAAATAGAAAATGCCATCAATATATGCAATCCTTCATGACCAGTCAGTCTTCATGTACAGTATCCATATTTATTGACTGCACTCATGTTTTATGCCTTTGGTCTTCTCAGACTTCATTGCCATCTTATAAATAGGAGACGGATCACTTCAACTTGATGCCTCTGTTGGTGTCATGGGAGTTGGAAACTGACAATATTAATAGTACAAGTATTTCAGGAAGTAAGATGAGCTGTTTTCTTTCAATTAAAACAAATAATTGTAAAAGGACTGGAAAATGGAATGAAATACATTGTCATGGAAAGCAATAAATAAAATTGATGCAAGTTAAAAAAGAATTGATTTTTAGCTCAGCTGTTTTCGGAGAGATATTGTCATAGCCAGCTCGTCGTGTTGTCCGGCATCCACTGTCCGCCGTCCGCATCGTGCTAAAACCTTCACATTTTGCTCTAAAATCAAAGTGCTTCCACCTATAACTTTGAAACTTCATATCTAGTTGCACCTTGATGAGTTCTACACGCCACACCCATTTTGAAAAAAAAAATTCTGACAAGCTTTCATTTATTCAAAACTGCACCGGCAGCCGAGCGTTGGCACCCGTTATGCGTGCTCTTGTTTAGCTCACCTGGGCACAAAGTGTTCATGGGGAGCTTTCAAGGATACAGTGATGTTCATTGTCTATCAAACCATAAAGTTGAGTAATGTTGCATCTGTTGATTACTTTATTACGAAGAGTACAGAAGGGACATAAATCTTGTATAACTATATAATAGACTGGCTATTGGTTACATTCGGTTACATTCCAATATAACATATATCTATCAACATCCCTCTTTCTTTAAAAACAATGTTGTTAAGATCCATTAACAATATCAATTCAAATGATCAAGACAATGGTTTTAACTCTTAAAATAGTCTTAACATATAAAACTAAGATCACTTAACAATAGTAATCACTCTTAGAACAGTCTAAACATATAAACTTTTACAAACTTTACTAGAATTAAACATGTTCAAACAGTTTGTCTTTTACTAACTTGACTAGAATTAAACATGTTCAAACAGTTTGTCATTTCTTGACATTTTAAAACTCTGATCAAATTATCAAGCTGGTAGCTAAAATCTCTTTCCTTAAATCTAATCTTCAGTCTTATACATATGAAAACTATTCATTGATTTCACACAAAACCATCAAGACACTTGGGTCTTTGGATGTTTCCGCGGGGCCTTAGGTTGTATTGGCTTGGGCCGGATTCCGAAGCTGCTGTTTGTTCTGATGTGTTGCCTGTTGAAGCTGTTGCAGTCATACGAGTAGTTTCAGGCGTCTTTGGCGCCCTTTGATTACGAGTTTCAGAATTCATATCGCCATAATGAGGCGGAGATTGCTCGCGAATCTGCACTTCGACTTTTGTCGGACAGATATGAACACGATTTCTGGCATACAGCCCACTTTCTTCACTACGCACCATATATCGATCACCATTGATATTTTCAACTATGCCTTTCTGCCAGGGCTTTTTGCTCTGCTTATGGATATACACGCATTGACTGATTTTTAGTGAGGCTGTTTTCGGAGAAAACCCGAGCTATTGTTATAGCCAGCTCGTCGTCTGCCGTCCGCCGGCGTCGTACTAAAACCTTAACAATGGCCATAACTTTTTATGTCCCCCACTATAGTAGTGGGGGACATATTGTTTTTGCCCTGTCTGTTGGTCTGTCTGTTTGCGCCAACTTTAACATTTTGCAATAACTTTTGCTATATTGAAGATAGCAACTTCATATTTGGCATGCATGTGTATCTCATGAAGCTGCACATTTTGAGTGGTGAAAGGTCAAGGTCATCCTTCAAGGTCAGAGGTCAAATATTTTATAAATACTTTTGCAATATTGAAGATAGCAACTTGATATTTGGCATGCATGTGCATCTCATGGAACTGCACATTTTGAGTGGTGAAAGGTCAAGGTCATCCTTCAAGGTCAGAGGTCAAATATATGTGGCCCAAATCACTTATTTTATCAATACTTTTGCAATATTGAATATAGCAACTTGATATTTGGCATGCATGTGTATCTCATGGAGCTGCACATTTTGAGTGGTGAAAGGTCAAGGTCAAGGTCATCCTTCAAGGTCAGAGGTCAAATATATGTGGCCCAAATCGCTTATTTTATAAATACTTTTGCAATATTGAAGATAGCAACTTGATATTTGGCATGCATGTGCATCTCATGGAGCTGCACATTTTGAGTGGTGAAAGGTCAAGGTCATCCTTCAAGGTCAGAGGTCAAATATATGTGGCCCAAATCGCTTATTTTATGAATACTTTTGCAATATTGAAGATAGCAACTTGATATTTGGCATGCCTGTGTATCTCATGGAGCTGCACATTTTGAGTGGTGAAAGGTCAAGGTCAAGGTCATCCTTCACAAGGTCAAGGTCATCCTACAAGGTCAAACATCATTTAGGGGGACATTGTGTTTCACAAACACATCTTGTTAAATATTGAAGATAGCAACTTGATATTTGGCATGCATGTGTATCTCATGGAGCTGCACATTTTGAGTGGTAAAATTTCAAGGTGAACATCATCCTTCAAGGTCTAGGGTCTAAAAAAAACAAAGTAAGGGAAGTAATAAGCTTTAAATGGACATAGTTATCTGACCTGCCCACGTATATATTTTTGTTAAATAAATCAAAGCCGCGCAGTAGGCGGCATTGTGTTCTGACAAACACATTGTGGTAAAAGGTAAAGGTCATCCTTTACAGTCTACGGTAAAAAATACAAATTTAAGGGAAGTAATAAGCTTTAAAGTGAGATAACTATTCAATATTGAACATAGCCACTTTATATATTTGGCATGCATGTGTACCTCATGCAGCTGCACATTTTGAGTGGTGAATCTACAGTCAAGGTAGTGGCTTTTAATTATTTGCTACTAAAAATAGAGATTTGTTACAGACAATTATTTTAAAGGGAAGTAATTTATATAATTATAGATCTCATATTATATATTTCCTTACCAAGAATTGAAGTTCTTTTCACAGTTACTGTACAGATTTATTATTTAGATTATTTATAACCCAAATGATTGATTTGTCAAAGGTTTTTTTTAAATGATATAATTATCATTTCTTTGATGTTCATTACATACCTGTTGACTTATGTCCATAGATACATGATCAAGTCTGGCTATGATCTCGTTTAAAACACAGGCCTTGGTTGTCAGTGATGTCTGACATAGTCATAATTGACTGTGAGACCCCCCCCCCCCCAGTTACACATTTCTTGTTGGGTCACTAGGTCAAGGTCACTGTGACCTCTATATAAAATTTAAAAAATCTGACAAGCTTTCGCAGCCGAGCGTGGCACTTGTTATGCGGTGCTCTTGTTACTTTTGGTTGATCGTGTGCTTTTTGATCGAACCATTTTTTCACAGATTTCTTACGATTCACAACTTGGCTCTGCTTTCACGAGCGAAGGTACCATGGTGCGAAGCTTTCGGTTCATCATCATCTCAGCTGGACTGACTCCTCTTGGTGTCAGCATGAGGGGTGTTTCGTTGCTCCAGGATCGCCTCCATCGGGTCCGTACGCGACTCGTGGCACTTGATGATCAGCGTCTTAATGGCTTTCACAGCACTCTCAGCTTTACTGTTTGATGCTGAGTGGTGGGGCGAGTGATGTGATGTTTTATACCCCACTTCTGTGTAAAGTTACGGAATTCTGTGGACGTATACTGGGGTCCACCGTCGGTTATCAGTTCTCTGGGAATTCGGAATCTAGCAAATTGCTTCTTCATTTTTTCAACCACTTGCTGACTGGTTGTTGCTGTTAGAAGATCCACTTCGATGAAGCTGGTGTGGTAGTCTACGACGACGAGATATAATCTGTTCTGTATTTGGAACAAGTCCGATCGGACCTTGTCCCAAGGTCGTAGTCCATCACTATGTTGTTTCAACTTTTCTTGTTGAGGGGGAGGTTTTCTGTCCTCACACTGTACACAGTTTTTCGTGAACTCTTTCAGTTCTGCTCTCATACCCGGCCAGAATATCGTTCCGCGGGCTCTTCTGTCCATACTATCATAACCTAGATGTGCTTTGTGCAGTCTTTGCAGCATTTCTTTTCTCAGACTTTTTGAAATAACTATTGCTTCACCTTTGAAGATCACTCCATCTTGTACACTGTGAGTATCTCTGAGAGGGTGATATTGTCCAAGTTCAGCACTAATGTCACCTTTTTCGGCCATCCAGTGATTATCAAGTTCTAAAGCTCTTGCATTGACGAATCTTCTTCTGTTGCACGTCTGATTTCCAGAATTCTTGGATCTGGAAACTGGTGGAATGCACCATTTTTGACATTTCGAATGTCCAACCGATCTGCAGTTTCATTTTCCTTTGATTCTGGGTATGCACGACTCAGAGCATCCGCAATCACAAGATCTGAGCCCTTCACAAACTGGAACTCTATGTCATACCTCAGGAGTTTCATAATAATATCTTGAAGTCATTTTGGCGCTTGTCCCAAAGGCTTTTTCAAAATAGTCTCTAATGGTTTATGATCGTTCTGCACTACTACTTTGATTCCAAAGGTGTATTAGTCAAATCGTGTCAGTCCATATAGAATGGCTAGCGCTTCTTTTCGATTTGCGCCCATTTTCGCTCAGCGGGTGTTAGAGCGCGCGAGGCGAATTCCACAGGATGTCCATCCTGCAGAAGACATGCACCCAGTCCCTGTTGCGATGAGTCCACTTGCAGCAGGACTACCTTTTCAGGATCAAAGTACGCCAAAACTGGGGCGCTCGTGATTTGCGCTTTCACTTTTTCTAAGCTTCTGTCACACATATTTGTCCATTCCCACTTGGCATCTTTACGCTTTAGTTGATGAATGGGCTCCATGGTCGACGCAAGATCAGGTAGAAATTTGCTCATGTATTACACTAGTCCGCAGAGTTGTCGTACCTCTGTGACATTTTTCGGCTTCGGCATGTTTTGGATGGCTTTCACTTTGTTCACATCTGGCAAAACACCTTTGTCTGTTATTCTGTGTCCATGAAAGATCACTTCCTCTCCGACCTCTGTCTTTTCTTCATTCAGAATAATGTTCTGGTCTGAGCATCGTTTTCCAAGTGATTTTAATTTACGGCCATTGTCCGACTTTGCTGATTGTTCTGTTTCACCGCAGCCAACAACGATGATATCATGTGCAATCACAAAAATGCCTTCGAGACCGTTCAAAGCTTCGTTTAGCTTTCTGGCAAAGATCTCACTTGATACACATAGCCCAAATGGTAATCTTGACCATCGGAATCGTCCAAAAGGGGTTATCGTTGTTGTGAGTATGCTCGACTCTTCGTCTAATCGCACATGCCAGAATGCTTCTTTGACATCCATTTTGGTGAACAACTTTGCCTGGTTGAGATTTGGCAAGACATCATCAAATGTGGTAAGTCTGTACCACTTTCTTTTCAGCACTTTGTTTAGAGGTTGGGGGTCTAAGCAGATACGCAGGTTCCCGGAAGATTTTTGTACCACGGCCATCTGGTTCACCCATTCAGTCGGCTCTTCGACTGGAACAAGAATACCTCTTTCTACAAGCTTGTCAAGTTCTTGTTTCACTTGGCCTTGGATGGCGATTGGTATCTTTCGTGCTGGCAAAACAACTTGTTTGGCATCTTCTTCTACGTAGAGCTTAGCTTCACCTAGATCACCAAGATCTTTCTCAACTTTCCCCACAAAGGCATCTGTGTAAATGTTTATCAAGTTCATTTCTTGCACCGTTTTCAACCCTAACAGATTCTGGAAGTCGTTCGGGACAACGATGAATCTGACATAATAAATATTGTCAGTTTTTGGATTTCTTACAGGAAGTGTCACTTCACCAAGTGGTGTCATCGTCTTTTGTTCCACATTCTTAGTGTAGACGCGTTACCTTTGACCTGTGATTTTCTCACAAATTTCTGGTTAATCGTGTTGATCTCAGCACCTGTGTCGACTTGAAATTTCACATTACAGTCATTTACTACCATTGCAGCTATTACTCGGGTTCTAGAGTCAAATTGTGCTAACCAGAATTCATCACTTTTAAGGGCAGCATTTTCATTTTGGACCATGTGAATGTAAGTTCTACATTTTGCTTGGAAATGATTCATGTGTCCACATTTGGAACATTTCTTGCCCCATGCAGTGCATTCTTCCTTTTTGGGGGCATGGAGTTTACCGCAATAATCACACGGCTGTGATAGCGGCTTTGGTTGGTAGCTTGTTTTGTTTCGCACAGTGTTCTTTTGTGGTCTGGCTGTACTTTGCTGTACTTTGTTTACATCTTTGTCTCTTATTTCCTGGACATGTTTCAATGATTGTTCATATTCTCAACACAATTTTACCGCTTTGTTTAAATCAAGGTCGTCTTCTCTTAATAATAGTTCTTGTAATTTACCCGATGTGGTAAATACTATCTTATCACGGATCATTCAGAAACGGTGTCTATTTTTCTGTTTTCTGGCGAGAAAATTCCCACTACGCTGCTACCATGTTGATTACTTTATTACGAAGAGTACAAAAGGGACATTAATCTTGTATAACTAAATTATAGACTGGCTACCGGTTACATTGGGTTACATTCCAATATAACATATATCTATCAACAGCATCCATTTACTTGACAGATTTTAATGAAACATTACTGGATTGATCCTTCGATGACATTTCAATGTTGATCATTCTGGTCCATTGCACATTTAGGTCACCAGAGTTGTAAAAAATAATAATGAAAAAAATCCTCACTGAAAAGCAGAAGAAAAACTTTTGGATTAAAAAATGTAGTCTTGTATTCACAGAAATTGTTAAATATGAACATTTCCCTGCTCAGAGGCAAAGTAAAAATGTTGATGTGCAAACAGCATAAAACCAGAACAGCCTGCGAGTAACTCGCAGTCTGTTCAGATTTTATGCTGTTTGCTTCTCATAAATATCTAAGGGTTGGAAATGAAGCCTTTAAAACTTAAATTTAATAAAAAAGGTATTTAAATAAATGTAACTTTCTAAGGGACTACAAATGCGTCAAAATGTGTATCTATGTTGTAATGGGTTAATATGAAAGTTTCCCTGCTCCCAGTAGTTTTTTATGCTGTTGCTTCCTGCTTAAACATAGGATAGCTTAATAACAGCCTAGTAGGACAGCCATGCCCACTTGTTCTCTCGTCCAAAATTGCCAGTCTTGCCTATAGGCCTTAGTTATATAGCATTGATTACTGATTGAAATGATGAAGTGCCTCGCGGAGAAATTCAGGGGAAACATGGGCAACAAGTATTGATCAATGTCTCTCACGCTCTGATATGGTAAACTTTGATTTCTTCTCTGTTGATACTTTATGCCCTATCATGGTACATGCTGATCATAGTAAAATATTCCATATTTTTCGCAAAAATATATAACGCTACGTGCCAAAGCTGGCTTCTTAGCAATCCTAGCTTTTTATTAGGGGAACTTGGGTTACTGCTCCAAGGGGCGTCTTTTTCATAACATCAGTGTATTTTTTATTTATAAGGCAATCATTCCAGATGCATATTGATGCTATATTGTTTATGTATGAGAGTAAATTTGTGACTGAACTTGACAGCTGCAAAGGAGAGGCAAGTTATTTAAGCGCTGTACTGTTGTTATAATACTTTAACATTTTTTGGAAGGATTTAATTTATTTTGCTGAGCAGAATATTGTATTTAGTAGTTGCCATTATGTCTACTTAACTGGGTGATATTATTTACAAAAGTGTCATATTTGTACGTATTCTAGGTGAACAATTTTTTTTCCACAGACCCTTCTGTTAATCTGCAGTTCTCTCCAAGAGAATGAATTTGGGAATTTGACATTGCTTTTCACTTTTATGTTAATTTTCATTTAAGCGTAGTATCTTCTTAGTGAAAATCCAGTCCAAGCGGTTAGCTTCGTCCTTACTATGCCTGAGCAGACTGCCCAGGCTAATCTGGGACAACACATATACATGCATTAAGCGCCATTTTCCCATAATGAACCTCAATTTTACAATAACATTGCATTTCAGGTGAAGGCCTATGGACAGGCCCTTTGGGAGGCGGTGGTGAAATATCTCAATCTTCTCGAGGCCGACTACTTTGATCTGGAGTTCACAGCAAACAATATCCAGGTACCTCAGTCACCGGCGTTATTTTTGCACCATTTGGGGAATGGGGCTTGGGAAAAATCACTTTGTGACAAAAAAATAGAATTTTATGTTGTTTTTTTTTGCTTACAAATACTTTAAAATTGAGAATTAAAGTGTAGTCAATATAACACTTTCTACGTTTCAACTTATTGAGCTGGTTATTGAGATGAACTTAATGTGGTGATTAATTTATCATTAATCGGCAATTTTACACTGTCATTTTGGAAAAAGTACATTATTTTTAACATTGGGAATCGGGCTGAATTTGGAACCCAAATTTGGCAAAAAAAATAGATCTAGTGGGAAATCATTGGTGCAGTGTTTGTTTAAGCAGTACACTTATTTTATACAAATTCCATTCTTATTGATTGTTTCTGACCCACATTACCACTAAAGCAAATTATTGACCATGATTTAGAAAAATAATATTCCAGTTCACTGCTATCTTAAAGGTATACGAGTTTTTGTAAGCAACACAACATTTCTAAAAAAATGCAGTCATATTGTTTGTTTTTTTTACCTTTAGATTATGTAATAGCAAGTATTATACCGTGCTAACAGCTTTGGAATATATGCAACATAAAAGGGAAATACTTATTTTAACAATATTTAATGATTATGTAATGGAAGTGTAGTTTATCTAAATTCTTCCATTCGTGTTATGCCTACTTAATGTTTCAGATACAATTGTCTATAGCAAAAAACATCCTAGAAATATGTCCAGCCTTTGAATAAAATGAATAACTTTTGCAGACAAGTATTTGAGAGGTTTATTTTTATGCTCCCCCAAAATTTATTTTGGGGGTAGCATATAGTCACCGCTTCGCCTGTCCGTCCCTGCACAATTTTTGTCCGGGCTATTTCTCAGCAACTAATGACTGGAATTCAATGAAACTTTATGGGAAGCTTCACTAACAAGAGGAGATGTGCATATAATCAGCGGGTTCAGGTCGGATGATTTTTCACAGAGTTATGGCCCTTTGAAATTTTCCATTAACTGTACATATAGTGCAATTCTTGTCCGGGCTATTTCTCAGCAACTAATGACCGGAATTCAACCAAACTTTATGGGAAGCTTCACTACCAAGAGGAGATGTGCATATTATCAGCGGGTTCTGGTCGGATGATTTTTCACATTGTTATGGCCCTTTGAAATTTTCTACAAAAAATTCTTACCCCCCCCAACTACTGTGCCCTCAAAACGTTTCCTTTTATCTGAATATATAGTGCAATATTGTGACAAAAAAAAACTTTGGGGAGCATCACCCGTCTCCGACAGTTTCTTGTTAGTATTTAGTCTAGAGATAGCTTTATGTTTCAAACACACATGTTAACAGCAAAATTGCGTATAATTTTGTCTGGCCTTTTTAAGACAAAAACTGTTTCCACCACAAGTT
The DNA here is from genome assembly GCF_020536995.1 of Dreissena polymorpha. Classification (NCBI taxonomy): domain Eukaryota; kingdom Metazoa; phylum Mollusca; class Bivalvia; order Myida; family Dreissenidae; genus Dreissena; species Dreissena polymorpha. Next base: position 33,739,910 of record NC_068360.1, read on the forward strand.
TTATAGACGTTGCTTCCCTGAATTCCAGAACTGGTTGGACAGAGAGAAGCACGTTCTGAAGCAGCTGCCATCCGCCGATACGCCTCTCAGATTCCTGGTGAAGTTTTACACCCCGGACCCTGGTCTACTGGAGGATGAGCTCACAAGGTATACAGCTGTAGGGCAGGAATAAACTGGCGTGTTATTTGAGCTGTGTTCTGGGAAAACTGGGCTTAATGCATGTGCAAAAAGTGTTGTTGCAGATTGCACAGGCTAATCTGCAACAGCACTTTCTGCCTAGGTTGGATTATCTTTTAGAAGTGACTTCCTTTTAACAAAAAATTCCAAAAAGAAAAGAAAGTGTTTTCCCTGACTAGCCTGTGCAGACTGTACAGGCTAATCTGGAATGACACGTAATGTGCATGTATTAAGCCCAGTTTTCCCGGAACGAGGCTCATTTAGATTCCCGGGTGAAGCTTGATGTATATTTCAAGCAGGAGTGGGTTTGTTCATTTTGAGCTCAGTTTCTGCTGTTAATAGAAAACAAGACTAAGTCTAAACAAACCAAAAAACCCTGGTGGTTGCACCAGCTTCACAGCAGGGGTAGGATGGTGTTTATTTTCCTAGAAGTTAAGGAAAGATCCCCAACCCAAAACTCCTTCATTGGAAGCATTGAACTTATAAATGCCATGGATTAAACCATTTATATAGAAGTACCAAATTTCTGGTCTTTTTTCTCTTTGATCCGCAGCCTGTACCAATTCCAATGTTTATACAGAACTATGATACCATTTGCAGTGATCATTACTTTGGATACAAATCTGTTAGCATGGATGAAATACTTAGCTAAAAAAAGTATTGCTCTTAAACAAAAAAATACACAAACCTGTCACAATAGTCTTTGATTAAGTCATTTGCTAAGATGAAAATTGCTTTTGGTATGTTTGTAGGCAGTTGGCTATAAATGTCATGTATTAAACATCAAAATGAAAATCAGAGGTTCTTATAACCTATAAGCTATGGTTTAAAATCATTTGGGTCATGCTCTGTGAAAAGAGGATTTAATGCATGTGCTTAAAGTGTCATCCCATATTAGCCTGTGCAGTCCGCACAGGCTAATTAGGGACAACACTTTCTGCTTTTATGATATTTTCTGTGTAAAGAAAGTCTCTTCATAGCAAAAATGTACTTAAGGTGAAAAGTGTCGTTTCTGATTAGCCTGTGTGGACTGCACAGGCTAATCTGGGACAAAACTTTATGCAAATGCATTAAACCCCTTTTTTTACAGAGCACGGCTCATTTGTTATTAATATTGCCCCTTATGTGTGTAGTGGGCTGTTGATGTATTAAACATTATTCCTGTCAGACCTGTTCTCCGTTGAATGGCAGTATTTATCATGCAGATGATCTCCCATGTCCCATGAGCCATTTGTTGATTATTTCAAATATATCTGCACAGTTTTGCCCCAGATGATAGGCCTGATGTTGTTTATTGAGTTATGATTGGGGTTATTGGCTCGCATACAAATGGGCATGTAGGTCTCCTATGGAGGACAACAGAGTTTTCTCGGAATGCCTAGGGGCCCAGCACAAATTTAAGTCTCTCAGTGCTTGAACCGAATTTTGAAGGCCTTTGCAAACAGTTTAGATCCAGATGAGACACCACAGAACATGGCGTCTCATCAGAATCCAAACTGTTTGCTATTCTGATAGTATTCTTTGAAAAAAATCGAAGAAAATGCTTATTTTAGAAATTCAGCAGACGACATTTTAGTAGATACAAATTTCCCAGCATGCAAAGGGTTAAGAGGTGAAAGACTGATGGACCCCTTTCTTATTCCTATCCTTGTTCTGTCTGGTGAAGTCAGTTCATCTACATACTGACTGCTACCTCTGAGTATTTGTACCACGACTGAATCTGAATTGTTAACACTAGGAATGGAGCCTAAAATAATTTGTTAAGCCTTGCTGTGGTAAAAACACCCGGGCTTATGCCTAGATTGGATTTTTTATTTTTTTTTTCAAACATAAAATTCCATAAAAGCAGAAAGTGTTGCCCTTTATTAGCCTGTGTAGACTTTACAGGCTAATCTTGGAAATTCTTAAGACTTTAAGCCCAGCACGGTTCATTTGATGAAAAAACAATAAAGCAGATGCTGCAACTATTTAAATATCATCTTTTGACATGCATATGCTAATGAGGTCTTGTAATATAACTGTCTGCATGTTTCTGTGTTTCAGATATCTGTACGCGTTACAAATCAAGAAGGACCTGTCCACAGGGGCACTGACCTGTAGTGATAACACCATGGCACTTCTTGCATCCTACATTGCTCAAGGTAATGTCGTAGTAAGGGGTTTTGTGCTCATCTTTACACTTTCCTGCTTATAAGTGAGAATGGTTATATGCAACCAGTATAAAACCAGAACAGCCTACGAGTAACTTGCTGTCTGCATATCTCAGCTAATATACTTCAATCTTGAACAGATGGAAAATATGAGCCGTGCTCAGTGAAAAGGGCGCTTTATGCATGTGTTTTTAGTGTTGTCCCAGATAAGCCTGTGCAGTCTGCACAGGCTAATCAGGGAAGACACTGTCTGTTTTTATTGTGTTGTTCATTTAAAAGAAGTACCTGGTATCATCTTATCAAATATCCAGTTTGGGCTGAAAGTGTCGTCCCTGATTAGCCTGTGTGGACTGCATACGCTAATCTGGGACAACACTTCATGCACTACGCCTTGTTTTCCCAGAGCATGGCTCAGATTTTGTTGCTTCCTTTCAGCTGATGTTGGGGATTATCCCTTTGATGAATACGTAGACCACACATATCTGCGTGCAAATAATCTTGTCTACTTGCCAAAACAGTCCGACGAGTTGGAGCGCAAAATTATGGAGTATCACAAACAACATGTGTAAGTGGCAGAAAAACGGTCCCCAAAGTCAAGGTCACACTTGACGGTTGGATGTTTGAGTCTGTATTTTCTTGTCTTGTTTGTTACTCATATGCCCTTAAAAATATTTTCATTAAAATTATTTCTATGACAAAAACATAAAGATAAAATCATACTGTTAAAAAAGCCGTGTTGTTAATAGAAATTTGAATTACCAGTATAATTTTCTTATAACTATTGAATTTTTGTGTTGTTTCACAATTGCAGTTTATTTTCATAATGATCAAATAAATAACAAACCCAAACATCCGAACAAACAATGCATGCAAAAACAAAACAGCATTCTAATTCTCCTTAAAAAACACCAGATAATGTCAAATATTAATTTCAACATGTTCCCTTTAGATGTCATTTCAGATCATTTGTTTTAATACTGTCCCATCCCATTTTAATCTGTTTCATAAATTGTAAATAACCTTGATAAAAATCACAATTATTATTCAAATGCCACATAATCTGCTTATAACAGTTTAGCTCCTTCATTGCTCAGGTTATCAACCTGTCTTGGTAAAAGATATATTAACACAGCTTTTTTTCCGCAAGAAAACAATAACATATTTCTGTCAAAGGACTAACTATGTTTGAGGCAAAGAATTTAACTCAAAATATGAAAAAAAAAAAATAGAATCTGGGAAAATGGGGTTAAATGCATAAAGTGTTTTCCCAGATTAGCCTGTGCAGACCACACAGGCTAATCAGGGATAACACTTTCTTCCTAGACTGGATTTTCTCTAATAAGAGACTTCCTATAAACAAAAAATACCACAAAGTAGAAAGTTTTGCCCCTGATTAGACTGTGCAGACTACACAGGCTAATCTGGGACGACACTCTGGACACATGCATGAAACCCCATTTTCCAAGAGTGAGGCTCAAATAGTTTTTAGAGCTTAAACCATTAAAACTGTCTCTTTTAAATCTTATTCAAATGTGAATTTTCAGGGGAGAGAACCCAGCAGAGGCGGATCTAAACCTACTTGACACTGCTCGTAAAGTGGAGCTGTATGGAATAAGAATGGTGGCAGCAAAGGTATGAAAATTGCTTGTGCCTTTTAAGATACATAGACCTTACTTTGGCAGGCTTGCTCAGTTGGTAGAGAGCAGGACAGTTAATCCAGTGTCTATGAGTTCAATGCTGGGCCTTGTCACACAATGTTTGGAGGAATCAGTCTTGGAATAATTTGAGCCTCATTGTGGGAAAACAGGGCTTAAAGCATGTGCTTGAAGTGTTGCCCTGGATTAGCTTGTGCAGTCTGCACAGGCTAATAAGGGACAACTTGGTGTCCCCTTTTATGGTAATCTTTTTTTAACCCTTTCCCACATAAGAAACAAAGTGAAAATGGCTTTTGCAACCAGCATAAAACCATAACAGCCTGCGAGTAATTTGCAGTCTGTTCAGGTTTTATGCTGTTTGCTGCTCATCAGTAACTAAGGGTTGGAAATGAAGCCTTTAAAACTTGAATGTAGTAAGAAAAGCATTTAATTAAATGTAACTTTCTCAAGGACTACAAATGCGTACAAATATGTATCTAAGTGGTAAAGGGTTAAAGGAAGTCTGTTCTAAACAAAAATCCAGTTTATGCATTAAGTCTCATTCCAGATTAGCCTGTGCAGACTACGAAGGCTAATCTGGGGCAAAACTTTACGCACATGCATTAAGCCTTGTTTTTCCATTAGCCAAGCTCATTTGTATCACCATTCTTGGCATAAAGCTGTTTCCAGTAGGGCATTTGTAAGTTATCGGCGAACAAGTATTCGCCCTAAGTACTTGTTAATTGTGTACGTTGACTTGGCTTGCCTGCCGAGAAAGTGTGAGATTGTTTTCATAACACCATTTTTTGGGCTGTTTAACATGGCTAAAATACAACAGTAAGCACTATGAGCTGTGTTGGTTTTAACATTCTTGCATGTCAATGTTTGATTGTAAATATTCTGTTCAGGCAAGTTATGTTTATCACATGCTTCTTCACATTGTTTTCTATGTAATATAACCATTACGAATATATTTTTTTAAACATGTGTAACATAGCTCTGTTATTGTTTTCATCTGCTACTTTTTTTTTTTACTGACCAAAAGCGTTACTCAATTTTTGTTCTTAAATGGCTTGCAACATCAGATGACATCATGCGATGAAAATAACGTCCTGGTTTTATCATGACTAATGTAAATATAAATTGTCTTTAGTAATTTAAAGGCCTATGATAGAAAGACCTTACTTCCATTGTCTTTTCATATCCTGATTTATTAAAATCGCCAAGAAACTTTGTAAGCAAGCTCCACAAAGGCTATCTAACTAAATCCAATACTAAACCCTTTATAAGGAATAAGTATGAAATGACAGCTCATGTCAGATCCTATATATCTGCCTCTATAAGAAAAACAATAATTTAAGTTTTCTGGCTTAAATAATAAGAACCCACATAGAAATAATGGAACTTAAAATATCAAAATATTTTCATAATACCCGAGACACCTCTGTTTGGAGATGTGTACACTTCTGGAAAAATGGGGCTTTGTACATGTGCATGAAGTGTCATCCAGCTTAGCATGCATTAGCCTGCGCAGTCTTCTCAGATTGATTTTGATGAAACTTTCTGCTTAAACTTGATTTTCATTAAAAAGAGATTTTTATGCCCCCTGATATAATGATCGGGGGCACATTGTTTTTGGCCTCTCTGTCTGTCATTCTGTCCCAAAACTTTAACCTTGGTTAAAGATTTGCGATAACTTTTTGCAATATTGAAGATAGCGACTTGATATTTGGCATGCATGTGTATCTCATGAAGCTGCACATTTTGAGTGGTGAAAGGTCAAGGTCATCCTTCAAGGTCAAAAGTTAAAAAAATACAATCCAAGGGAAGTAATAAGCTTTAAAAGGGAGATAATTTCTAAACCTGCTAAATGAAATATTGAAATTTTAATTCAAAGCAGAGCAATAGGGGGCATTGTGTTTCTGACAAACACATCTCTTGTTTTTACTAAAATTACCATAAAATCAGAAAGCGTTGTCGATTAACCTGTGCAGACTACATAGTCTTATCTGGGACACTTTAGGCTTATGCAGTAAACCACGTTTTACTAGAGTGTTGCTCATCTTCAAATACTTTTCAGTTTGTTAGTTGTTTCTTCTTCGGTTTGAATAAATCACAAGGCCTGTAAAAGATTTTATGCTGACCCATATAATCTTCCTTTAATTTCAGGATCACGAAAATGTGTCGTTAAACTTGGCAGTCTCCCATTGTGGAATTCTGGTATTTCAAGGGCAGACAAAAATTAACACATTCTCCTGGGCGAAGATACGGAAGTTGAGCTTTAAGCGAAAGCGTCTGCTAGTGAAATTGCATCCGGATCACAATGTGAGTCTAGGAGTTGCTAATGGGTCCCGTCAATCAGTCATTGAGCAGCTAGGAGTAGCTAATGGGTCCCGTCAATCAGTCATTGAGCAGTAATTGAATAAGAGGCCTCTTCTGTTGGAACTGTTTTTTTTATTGAAATGGAATACTGCTATTAGCTATTCATAACATTTGGGTATGGAATGTCAGGCTATGTTGAAATAATGTCATGTTTGTTTTGAATTGTGCTTAAAAAAAAGAATATATAGACCTTAATTGCTTAAGTATGAGTACATGGAGATAAATTACATATATATATAAACAGGCTGATGGTTGTTTTCCTCAACTTTTTTTTTTAAGCAAATACTTATTTGTATTGTAACTATTGATTTTATGCTAAATAAGAAAACATCTAACGCCTTAGTTAACATGGACAATAAATTGTTTCACCCTTAATGGGATTCAATATTTTTAGCGAGGCTGTTTTCGGAGAAAACCCGAGCTATTGTAATAGCCAGCTTGTCGTCCGCCGTCCGCCTTAGGCGTCGTGCTAAAACCTTAACATTGGCCATAACTTTTTATACGCCCGTATAAAATACGGGACGTATTATGTGAAACCCCTTGGCGGGCGGGCGGGCGGCGGGCGGAAGGCATCACTTTGTCCGGACTCTAATTCAAATTGTATTCATCCGATCTTCACCAAACTTGGTCAGCAGTTGCATCTAGTTGATATCTAGGCCAAGTTCGAATATGGGTCATGCCGGGTCAAAAACTAGGTCATAGGGTCAATAAGTGCATTTTCAAAGGGGCCACTTTGTCCGGACTCTATTTCAAATTGTATTCATCCGATCTTCACCAAACTTGGTCAGCAGTTGCATCTAGTTGATATATAGGCCAAGTTCGAATATGGGTCATGCCGGGTCAAAAACTAGGTCATAGGGTCAATTAGTGCATTTACAACGGCGCCACTTTGTCCGGACTCTAATTCAAATTGTATTCATCCGATCTTCACCAAACTTGGTCAGTAGTTGCATCTAGTTGATATCTAGGTCAAGTCCGAATATGGGTCATGCTGGGTCAAAAACTAGGTCAAAGGGTCAATTAGTGCATTTTACTTTGTCCGGACTCTAATTCAAATTGTATAAATCTTCATAGGGTCAATTAGTCCATTTTCAACAGCGCCACTTTGTCCGGACTCTTATTCAAATTGTATTCATCCGATCTTTACCAAACTTGGTCAGTAGTTGCATCTAGTTGATATCTAGGTCAAGTTCGAATATGGGTCATGTCGGGTCAAGAACTAGGTCATAGGGTCAATTAGTGCATTTTCAACGGCGCCACTTTGTCCGGACTCTAATTCAAATTGTATTCATCCGAAACTTTTAAACAACTTTTTATCCTGCGTCAAAGTGGTATGGGGGTATAAGTCACATTCAGTGACAAAGCTCTAGTTCAAGTTGAATTCACCAAACTTGGTCAGAGGTAGTATATAGATTATATATCAGTCAGGTCTGATTGGAGACATGCAACCGATTAACACATGCAATATTTTTATGCAATATTTTTATCCAGTTTTATTTTGCGATATTTTCATCGGGTTTATTTTTTTCGCGATTTTTGAAATTTTTTTTTGCTTATTTCCAAAACAAATACATCAATCATCAGTGTATCATCTCCAATGGCACACGAATCGGGCGTATATTGCTCCGTCATGCGGCGCTCTTGTTAAATATTGAAGATAGCACCTTGATATTTGGCATGCATGTGTATCTCATGGAGCTGCACATTTTCAATGGTAAAATTTCAAGATGAACATCATCCTTCAAGGTCTAGGTCGAAAAAACAAAGTCAAGGGAAGTAATAAGCTTTAAATGGACATAGTTGTCTGACCTTCCCATGTTGATATTTTTGTTAAATAAATCAAAGCGGCGCAATAGGCGGCATTGTGTTTCTGACAAACACATTGTGGTAAAAGGTCAAGGTCATCCTTTACGGTCTACTGTAAAAAATACAAATTTAAGGGAAGTAATAAGCTTTAAAAAGGGAAATAATTATTCAATATTGAACATTGCCACTTAATATATTTAACATGCATGTGTATCTCATGGAGCTGCACATTTCGAGTGGTCAATCACAGTCACGGTAGTGGCTTTTTATTATTTCCTACTAAAAATAGTGATTTCTTATAGACAATTATTTTCAAGGGAAGTAATTTATATAATTATAAATCTCATATTATATATTTCCTTACCAAAAATTGAATATGTCAAAGGTTATTTTCAAACGATATAATTATAATTTCTTTGATGTTCATTACATACCAAACCTGCCAAATGATAAATAGCAATTTTATTTCAAAGCGGCGCAATAGGGGGCATTGTGTTTCTGACTAACACATCTCTTGATATAATTATCATTGCTTACCTGTTCTAATTTGTGAATGCTAGTTTTCATTAAATACCAGTGGACTTTTGTCCATACGTTCATGATGAACTCTGGCTATGATCTTTTTGATAAACCACAGGCCTTGGTTGTCAGTGATGTCTGACTTGGTCATTTTTAACTGTCTACAGACGCCCCCCCCCCCCCCCCCCCCCCCCCCCCCTCCGGTTGGATTGGACAAAAATCCAAGGGAAGTAATAAAGCTTTAAAGGGAGATGATGTCTGTACCTGCCAAATGATAAAACGAAATAGGGGGCATTGTGTTTCTGACAAACACATCTCTTGTTTGGTCACTAGGTCAAGGTCACTGTCACCTCTAAAAAAAAAATTCTGACAAGCTTTCGCAGCCGAGCGTTGGCACCCGCTATGCGGTGCTCTTGTTATAATATTCCAATCTGACTTGTTAAAATTGCTTTGTGAATTCAAACCCAAATTTAACCCCTGAAAGTAATCCATTATCCAATCTCATTGGTACAGGGCTACTACAAAGGCATAGTGGAGTTTTTCTTCGATTCGAGGGACGAATGCAAGACATTCTGGAAGAAAAGCATTGAGCACCATGGCTTCTTTCGTTGTCAGCTCGTGAAAAAGATTGCCAGGAACAAGACCAGGGTCGTGAGCAGGGGTTCCTCATACAGGTATGCTTTGCTATGGAAAAACTGGGCGTAATGCATTTGCGAAAAGTGTTGTACCAGATTAGCCTGTGCAGTACACACAGGCTATCCAGGGACAACACTATCCGCTTCAATGGAATTTTTTATGTAAGAAAGGTTGTGTTTTTTTAACCAAAAACTATGCTGGAAAATTTCGTCCCTGATTAGCCGAAGCGGACTGTGGAGGCTAACCCGGGACTTTACATACATGTATTAAGCCCAGTTTTCCCAGAACGAGGTTTTTGGTGAGGGTTTGTGGTTAATCTGGATCTCAGGTTTGATTTTAAGCCTGACCACATAACCTGTGTGATCAGTTTTCATGACATGATTTCTGTGACTTTTTTTTATAGTGGTAACATGTGTTGAAATATTTTAACATATTTTGCAAACAAAAAGCTTGTATTATTAATTGCATTAACATAAAAAGTTGACAACTTGTTAACATAATTTTACAGTAATGATTTCACCCTGGTAGTTTAAGTCATAAGAATGGGAGCACAGAATTGAACACTTCTCGGTTGAAGGATAGGGATTTCAACTTTCTTGGAAAGTCTTGGAAATCAATGTGTATAATGATCTTTATTGCAAATAGGTGCCACTTTCTGGGAAAACTGGGCTTAATGCATGTGCTTAAAGTATTGTGGTAGATAAGCCTGTGCAGTCTGCGCTGGCTTATCTAGGAAAATGCTTTCTGTTTAAAATGGATTTTCGTTTTAGTAAGATAAATGTTAAACAAAAAATTTCATAAAAGCAGAAAGCGTCGTTCCTGATAAGCCTGTGCAGACAGTATAGGCTAATTAGGGACGATACTTTATGTACATGCATTAAGCCCAGTTTTCCCAGATGTGGCTCATACATTGGAAGTGTCTGCATGTGCACTAATAAGCTTTTTGTGTGTGTCTCCAGGTATAGTGGTCGCACACAGAGGCAGCTAGCTGCATATGTCAAAGAAAATTTTGACGGAAAAAGACCGCAGTTTCAAAGGTAAAAAATGTTTTTCTAATAATGTGTTACTAGCATTTAGGCCTATAACATTTACAACAACACAAAAAAACACGTTTTGTTTCATGAAAGATAGAACCTGTCATCATCACTGTCCTATCTTATATGGATATTACACTGTAACTTCAATATAAGGCGCTCTTTTATAACGCTGAGTCAAATATAACGCGTGGGGTACTTGGATCTCATTTTTTCTCCAACCTTCCATTTCTGATTCAAATCCATGTAATGCATTTTTATGTATTTTCAGAAAATTCAAAGATGGTCACATCTTGATTGCTTTATTCGTCCGTTTAACCGATTTTAATCGCTTTGAGGTTAAACAACACCGACAGCTAATTGGTGTTAATCTGTTGTGTAATGTCAATAAAGATGTGAAAAACTTGCGTGTATTCCTAATCAGAGCGATTCGGTGCGCTAATTTCAATAAGTTAAGTGCAAGCGGTATAATTATCAAATTTAAGTTATTCAAAACGATTAAAACATTCTTACTTTGATATGATTGCAGTTTGACTATATTAAAAGAGCGGCTGTGAAATATACTGCTCACAGTATAAAACAAGTTTTTCTGTCATTTCATTATCATTCTAGTATTTAGGCATTTAATCTTTCAGTTTCGTGTACGAGAAATTAATTACTGTAAACGTATAGAAATTCGTCGGTATGAAATTTTGTGGTTTAATAGAAAACAACTAATTCGTTGACACGTTATTTCGTGGTTTTCAAATAAAAAAAAACTAATTCGTTGATACGTTATTTCTTGGGTTTCAAATTTTCGGGGAAGACTGACCGCCATTAAACTTTTATTAAAACAACCAGAGTAATAACGAAGCATACTCTGCTGATCTGTGTTGACAGCAAGACGTGAGGTTCATGTGCACTGAAGCATGAAAGTGTTGCCGATAATTGTCAATATGAGCGATAAAATGGCGCACTTGTGGGTCCCTGCTCGCTAATTGCCATCAATGTTGTTTTGACAATATTTGCAATTCTCAGCGCAATCAGTCCCCTAGTAGTAACAATTGAGTAATAAGGTCCCCAAAATCACGTGTTAAAACCGTTATGTCTTTTTTAACTTTAATTGGCACAAATTGACAAATGTGATAAATCTGCAAACTGTTAATTTGACGACGTCACGTAAATGAGAACAATCGTTGATATTATATTTATTAACCATGATGAATAAAACGTACATTAACGATGATGAATAAAAAAAGAAAAACTCACACGACATTAGATTTTTATTATTGCACTGGATGGCGAACAAATTAACATGTTAGTAAATATCAAACAAATATAATTTATGTCAAATGGGTGGAAAATAAGAACATTTTCCATTCAGAAATATTTATTTAATAAGTCAAGATATAATGTAATGCGACCTACTGAAGTGAAGTAACTATTACAAAAAAAAAAAATACTCGGAAAAGCGACAACAAAGGAAAGTATCGGAATTGACATTTCGAAATGACCAATTTCCGATCAAAAATGTATAAATAATCGTTGGTCCTTGAATTTGTGGTTCAGCGGACCAACCAAATCCACAAAAATTCGTACCACACGAAATTTAATGGTTTTACAGTAAATTAATCCAGACGATTTATTTACATGCTAACGCACTGTAATTGTTAACGGAGATTCACTTTCATTTTTGCCGAAGCAGAAAGTCCCTGGGAAGCACGTATTTTGCATGTTAGTATGACGCAATAAAAAATTTCCTTGTACATGTATCGTATTGCATTCAATCTAAATTTAAATTCGCTCGTCCAATGAAAGCTCTGCCCCCATAATGCACTGTTCTCTTTACACTTATACTAAAAAGGCGTATGTACATGGTTGTGTTTATGAAATTCCTAAACATATTTATCGTCATAAATGTTCAAGATTATTATTTTTTAAGTGATTTATCTATATTGGATTATCAGATAAATGTCCACATTAGAAAAGCGGTACATATACTGTTAACGATACGATTCGGTTTATATGCATGTGTTCGAGGATGACAACACATCATGGCAATAAACAGGACCTATATTATAGGCTATAGTACACCTGTTTTTTTAATAGCCCCCTGCAATAAATGAGCTAAAAAACGCGGATCCGTTTATAACGCTGTTTTGCGGCTTGGACCCCATTGACCGCGCTATATTGGAGTTACAGTGTATTAGTAAATAGAACAGTTATGCATTCAAATAAGAATTTGTTTTAAATAAGTAAAGAAGGTTGTCAGTCCACATGTTAATTTCAAATGCATTTGAATTTTTTTTAAATTAAAAAACAGTATTTGTTTAAACCTTTCTTTACAGCTTATTGGGTTATTGAGCATTTGCTTTTGTTGTTGGTACCGGTAATTAACTGTATAATCATAAAAATGCTCTACAAAAACCATTGTGAAATTTTAAAATCATAAGAGAAACGAGGTCGATTAGTATTTTTATTTTGTTTTTTATCAATTATTAACTTGTGATTTACTAATAATATTTATGGATTTTGATCTTTGTTTTCCATCTGCAGAGAGTAAGTGCTTTAAAAAAGTTTAAAATATTTCAAAGACCAGTGACTCTGATTACTAAGTTAGCCTTGTTCTGAGAAAACAGGGCTAAATGAATGTGCATAAAGTGTCATCCCAGAATTACCTGTGCAGTGAGCACAGGCTTATCAGGGACGACACTTTAATACAGGTGTATTAACTTTTAATAAGTGTGATTAAACCCATAATGTTCAGTATCTTTTTATATTATTGTAAATTTTAAGCATTTTAACAATGAATCAAATATTAATTTTGTTTACAATTAATTTTTTTTATTTAAAAAAACGCAAATCTAATTTAACCCTTTCAGTGCGGGAACCGAATTTTGAAGGCCTTTGCAAACAGTTTGGATCCAGATGAGACGCCACAGAACATGGCGTCTCATCAGGATCCAAACTGTTTGCTATTCTGATAATATTCTTTGAAAAAAATCGAAGAAAATGCTAATTTTAGAAATTCAGCAGACAACATTTTAGCAGACGACAAATTTCCCAGCATGCAAAGGGTTAACAAATCTAACCTGTAAACAAGCAGCATTTTTTATTTCAAGTGACAGAAAAATCCTTATTTCACCAGAGGTTACCTCTTCCCATTTTCTTATTCTTAAGTGTTGTTTTAATGGGCCATTTTACTTAACAAAATCATAGTTAAATAGCCCAAGGTAATTGATTAAGCCATCATGTATGAACAATTTCAAGAAGTCTAATGGCTCCATTTCAATTTTCAACTTTGCATGATCTTTAAGTGGGGCAACTCAATGGCACAGACTACTACTGACAATACATTCTGTACATCTAACTGATTTAATCACTATTTGTGTTCCCAAATTGAAAGATTATAATGCCATTTTTCTCAAACTTTCATAATTGGCAAAAATTGCGAATGGCAGCAAGATCTCTGAGAAAAGAGCATAAAACCGGAACTGATTGAAAGTTACTTGAAGGCTATTCTGGTTTTAATGCTGGCCATCTTCATTTTGCTTCTGAACTGTAAAAGAGTTAAAAAGTACTTTTGTTCAGAAACATTACTAGACTTTCCTAGAAAAATGTCTGTCAAGATCTGTCAGGGTTTGTGTACGCTAGTCTGCGTTGGAGAAGTAATTAAACTAGGACTGGTTTCTCTTAAGTGTCCTCAGTGCTAATGTGCTGTAACTGCTTGAGTAATGTAAGGAAGATACAACATCAAAGCACTCGGCGTACAAAAATGTCTTGACAGCCATACTATTGTATGTGAGTTAAAAACTTATGGTAGATACCACGGTTTTGTGTTCAACCCAGGCAAATGTGTTTTATAAGGCCTCAATGCCCCCAAATTGTCCTGACAAGCGTTTGACAGAGAGCCTGACAGATTGCTAAAGGGTTGTGAGTTGTATTGATTGGTGGGGAAAACTCTGAGTGTTTGTTGGATATAATATCTGTTGATTAAACAGTATAAATTAGATTTTCTGTCTGTGTTTGCAGACTTTTATTTGGAAGGATATGATATGAATCCCAATGACCAATATTATGTCTGATTTTTTTGGGGGGAGTTATAGTTTTAAAAGGTCAGTTTTATGCCAGATTGATAATTTAGGAATGGATATTAAAACGAACAGTATGATGCCAAAATGATAATTTAGGCAGGGATATTTAAAGGACAGTATGACGCCAAAGTGATAATTTGGGCTGGGGTATTTACAGGAACAATATCATGCAAAATGATAATTTGGCCAGGGGTATTTAAAGGAACAATATGATGCAAAAATGATCATTGGGCAGGGGTATTTAAAGAACCAATATCATGCCAAAATTATTATTTGGGCAGGGTTATTCACATGAATGAACAGTCTCATAGTGTTTGAAATTCTAAAGCTGATTTGTTTCTTTGTTTCTTCTTTGTAATAACTAGATAGGCATATATGTGAAGGTTCAAATGACATAAAGCAGAAAGCATATGGGCATATCAGTTATGCTGCATGGTAAACATATCCTAGTTATTGTATACACAAAAAGACTCGCACATCAAAAAAATTCGCAAATCAATGATAATGAAATGATATCTACACAATTCTTTTGTCCATTTTCAGAGAAATATTTTTCCAACAAAGAAAAAAGATGATTTTTTAATCATGGTGAACATTAATAAAGTTATAAACCTATCCAGAAATGTCAAGCACAAAGATGTATCCTATCTTTGCCCATAGATATTACATGTTTAACTATTTAAACAATGAAGCTTTTGAGCATATTTATGATATTTGTTGAATGGAAATGAAATATTTTACAAAACCATCTTTGTGTTTTAAAAGAAAAACAAATGGTCTATCGCTTACATCTTTGTTGAGTCTTCAAAAATGAAACCATGCTATCACAATACAGAATAGCGAAGAATAGAGAAGAGTGATGCAATAAATAGCTCTGAACATCAATATCGTCTCAATGTCAGGGAAACGTGTGCTTCAAACATTGGCATTTTCCAGTCAGCACAAGATGATTTGTTGAAAGGAAAAGAATATTAAATTGACACAGATTAATAGGTTGATGCTAAAATTTGATATTACATATTGGTAGCTTGTGCCTTGGTAATGCTTTAAAGTATTGACTAAATGGAATTTTAGTGCAAGATGATTTTACTGTCTGTTCATTACAACACAAATTGCAAGAATTCAATGAAACAAAATGCTAAGTTTTGGTACTTGGATGGTTTGAAACAGGCATTGATATGATGTTACCAAATAGGAACTTACAGTGTTTTTAGCAAACCTGAGCACAATGTGCTCATGGCGAGCTTTTGTGACGGCCTTTTGTCGGTAACGTACGTTTTGTGTCCTCCCTCGTGCGTGGTCAATATTTAACTTGTTAACTCTCTAAAGGCCACATTCATTGTCTAATCTTCATAAAACTTGTTCAGAACATGTGTGCCAATGATATCTTGGACGAGTTTTAAAATGGGTCCGGTTGTTTTAAAGCATGGCTGCCAGGGGGCACGGCAGTTTTACTTATATGGCTCTACTAAAACCTTTTTAATACTCTAGAAGTCACATTTATTGTCAAATCTTCATGGAACTTAGTCAGAAGATTAGTTCTAATGATATCTTGGAATAGTTCCATAATGGTTTGGGTCTGTTGAAAAACATGGCCGCCAGGGATCTGGGCATTTATCCCTATATGGCTGTAGTTAAACCTTGTTAACACTCTAGAAGTCACATTTTTAGTCCAATCTTTATTAAGCTTGGTCAGAACATGTGTCCCCAATACTATCTTGGATGAGTTTGAAAATGGTTCTGGTTGGTTGAAAAACATGGCCACATTGGGGCGGGGCAGTTTTCCTTATTTGGCTATAGTAAAAACCTTGTTGACACTCTAGAAGTCACATTTATTGTCCAATCTTCATGAAACTTAGTAAGAACGTTTTTTTCTTATGATATTTTGGATGAGTTCGAAAATGGTTCCGGTGTGCTAAAAAAATGCCCACCAGGGGGCAAGGCAGTTTTCCTAATATGGCTTTAGTAAAACCATGTTTACACCCTAGATGTCACATTTGTAGTCCAATCTTCATGAAAATTGATCAGAATATTTGTTCTAATGATATCTGGACTTAGTTCCAAAATGGTTCTGGTGCCTTGAAAAACATGGCCGCCTGGGGGCAGGGTATTTTCCTTATATGGCTATTGTGAAACCTTGTTAACACTCTAGAAGTCACATTTTTAGTGCAATCTAAATAAAACACTTGGTCTACTGACTTTTCCGTTGAGTTAGAAAATTCTTCTGGTTTGTTGTAAAACATGGCCGCCAGGGGGCAGGGCAGTTTTCCTTTTATGGCTCTAGTTAAAATTTGTTGACGCTATATTAGCCATATTTAATGGCCAATCTTACTGAGATTTTAACCTGGTAATGTGTGCTCAAAAACTAGGTTATTTGGTAAAAGTTAAAGCAAAAGTTAATACTCAAGTAAAAGTCATTTTTTTGGCCCAATAATCATGAATCAGCTTGCAATTTTTCAGAATAGTGTAGTTCCGTTGGGTCGCAGTTGAGCATCTTAGGGCCCTAGACCCTCATGTTTTATGTTGGAATTTGTTATTGACTGTCAGTAAAACAGTTTGTTGTCATTTTTTTAAAGAATGTAGGATTTCAACAAGTTTTGGTTCATTGAAAACAGAATTTAAATGAGCAGTGCCCTGTGAATTGGGGGTTAAATGTATGTGCGTAAAATGTTGTCCCTGATTAGCCTGTGCAGTCAGCACAGGCTAATCAGGGACGATACTTTCCACTTTTATGAAATTTTCTGTTAAAAGAAAGTATCTTCTGAGCAGAAATCCAGTTTAGGCGGAAAGTGTTTTCCCTGATAAGCCTGTGCGGACTGCACAGGCTAACCTGGGACGACACTTTAAGCATATGCATTAAACCCCCTTTTTCACAAAGCCTGGTCCAAATATTTGATCTGGTTGAAGTTAAAACTAACTGACTTGCAAACACAGTACTTATAGGAATTCAACTATTTATTGTTCAAACTTTGCCTTCATTAAATAAATTTATATGATATCTGTTAAAGGTATGTTGATTAAAAACAAAATTAAAATACTACAATGTTTAATGGTCTGATAGCCTATACAAAAGTATTATGATTTATAAATTAGACAATTGAGTATTACCATTTTACTAAATTACTATTAAGCATTCATGCTGTGATATTTTTATAAAGTGGCAAAATTTTGTGTCTTCTACTAAGTGCATGCAATAATACCGGTAATGGTACTAGATTTAATGAGAGTAACTAGGTCTGCAACAAAATTCTGGAATATTGAATAACAATGGTCTTCCAATTTCCCTAACTTTCTGTAATAAGGTTTTCCTTAATTAGTTGCCTTTGCCATAAGTTGAACCAATAATTCCATGAATTTTGATCATCATGCACTAGCTCTCTTGGGAGAAAATGTATTTTCAAGAATGCAATACCAATGATGTTCATCTTAGATGAGAAATTTTATTAACAATAATTTGTCTCTGTATTCATCCCACGAAATCTAAGACAGACGTGTATTGATCATACCAGAATGAAGAATCATATTTGAAGTGTGTTGAAAAGAAGTCATATAAGGTCACTAAAGCAACTGGACTGCTTTCAAAAGCTTCTGTTTTCACCAAAGTTTGGCATTGATATGGTAATAAGTTTCCACTGCCTTTTGAGAAAAAACCTAGGAAATTATCTATGAGGGTTTTATTTTAAGTTAAGATATATGAACTTAATGTGTTTTGTCTTTCATGGTGCATCTTAAAGCTTTTCATACACATTTTATTGGCATAGCTGCAATTTGGCAAATGCCCAAACAAATTGTAAGGTTTTATTTGCCAATGTAACCATCTTATATTTTTGGGAACTCTGGGGAAAAAAAAATAATGCTGATTGCAGTAAATATAAGTTGATGATGGTTAAAATAAATAAAATACAAACATTCCTTTTCTTGTTAGGGACAACAAACACATCAAAGTGGGTGTTTGAGTGGTAAAGGGTTAAGTTGAGGTATGATTGAATTATCTTAAAGAAAAAGATAGAACTAAAAGTCCATAATTAGAAATAACAAATATTTTTTTATTTGAGAAAGGATTTTATTAAAAGAGCTATTGGTTCTATATTTACAGAACAGTAAGTGGGCGCATTCATAGTAGAAGCTCCAGTGTGACACCAAAAATTCCGGCCAAAAGTTCATCCCACAATTCTGCTGATCTTCACAACATCTCTGCGTCCAGTGGCTCCCACATCTTTGACCAGTCCCAGTCCTCCTCTCTTGGTCATCTCTATGGCAACCTGGGACCAGGGGGCGACCAGACGGACCAGCATAGTCTGAGCTCTGGCAGCCATTCCCTGCACTCGGCCAAGATTGAGCACCATGGTGACCATGGTAACACAAAGGAAAGGGAACAAACTCTTGAGGAGGATGCAGTCAGAGCCGCAGAGACTGCAGAGGAGAAAGGTGCCTGTAATTTTGACAATTTCACTAACATGTACAATATAAATACTAACCTAGATGAGGTTGAGGTCAATGATAGTTATATGAATGTTATAGGTTTGTCAAATAGTCTGTCAGCCAATCAAAATATTGTTGACGTTGAAGGCAAAGATGTTAGCCTGTCGCTTGTGTCTCGTCTCAGCGAAAGTTACGATGCTGAGGTCGCATTAACAAACTCCATATCATTACCCAGTGATCTCAAAGGGTCAACAAGTATAGATTCCTCTTTCTCATTGGCCAGTGAGCCAAAAAGTCTAGCAGCTGTTGACCACTCAGATCTGTCATTACATACTGATGTGTCTGCAGATGAAATGGCTGACATTGAGTCCTGTCTTCATACAATTTCCAGTGCAGGTTATGAAGATTTAGAAAACCTTGTAGAAAATGTTGTTGAACCTCTTTTAGGTGTTGCTAAGACCACTGCTGCCATTGCTAGTGTATCTGATACTAATATTTTATCCTCTGAAATAAAGCTGTCACAAAGAGCTATTGTTCAGGGTAACGTTGCTGTCGGTGATTGGGTTAATGAGCTTCATAACAAATCTCACAATGATGAAGATGTAGAAGAAGGTACAGTGGCATTAAATGAGCTAAATGGTGATGGTAATATTAACAATACTGATATTTTAACTCATAATGCAAATACAAGAGAAAATGTACCATCAAAGCCTTGCATTGGGAATGAGAAATGTAATATTAGTGAAATCAGCACAGTCAAGGAAATAACCAAACCTGTTGAACCAAGTTCATGTATTTTCGCAGCAGTGGAGTCCAAAATTTCCCCTGATGAATCTGTGTATAGAACAGAATTAGACAATTCTGATTCAAGTAAGAATGGATCTGAAGCATCTGACATGTTTGAGGAAATTCCATATTATCTACATCGAAGGCATATAGTAGGTGACCTCGAACGAAGAAAAGAATCTGAACTTTATACGGCTCTCATAAATGCTTTAAGTCCCCATGCCAGTAAAAAGCAAGCATCCAGTACTAAGGCCAGAAGGTCTAGAAGCATGCGAAGAGCACCAAATATGCAGATTGAGCTCCTTAAGGCTGATGAAATTCCCTTCCAAGTCCGTTCCCTTTCCCTTCCATCAAAGCGGAAAACTTCCCGATCTCCTGGACCAAGGTCTCCCAGTTGTATGGAGTTCGCTAAGGCAGAACAACAGAGGTCAGAAAGGTCTGAGACACGAAGGTCAAGAAATATAGCCAGCAGGTCTTCCACTACGTCCAGATCACCCTCAGGGAACAGAATGATTGAAGTCGTAAATTATCATAGCCTACCAAAGAAAGATAGCTTTTCTAGTGTGGATGACACAACCAGTCCTACAGAAGAAATTGATATAATTTCACAGTATTTTTGGCATAGAACACGATCTCTGGGACCTAGAGGTGAAAGTGAATCTCTTTCAGAAAGCTATGATAAGCACAATGAGAGTTTTATTCAACCGTCATCAGCTACAGACCTGTCACTGGATGATTGTGTAAGTTTTCCTCAGACCGCCAGTGAGTCTGATTCGCTCCATGGGTTGAGCGAAGGAAGTTATTCCTTGACTCAGAGTTCGGCCTCAATCAATGAAAGTGAAACTTCTCAGGGTAGTTACTCCCTGTCAGATTTAAACCTATCCAGAGACGACATTGTAAATGATATGAAAAGGATGGAAAGCTTGGAGAGTGTGGGCTTGGCTGGAGAAAAGATAAAGATTGAAGATTTGGATTTACCTTTTATTGATGCATTTGATGAGGACTGTATATCTGAGAATAAATTGGCCATCTTTCAGATGTCAAATGATATATCAAATGTTAAAGAAACTGTGACATCAATAACAGGAAATGATGATAAAGACCAGGGATATGAAAGTAAAATAAACAATGAAGATGCAGTTGAGAATTACCAAGGGTCATGTCTAGCAAATGGTATACACACTACTGAAAATATTACTAAAGATTTGCAGAAGGTGGAGAGTATTGTTAAAAGTGAAGTACTTGAAAATGACGTCAACCATGAAAAAAATTTAGATATTGTTTCGGAAGCAGTTAAAAAATCAGTAAAACCTCCCAATTGTAAACCAGTGTTAAAACCACTGGAGATACCTCCTGTGTCATTTGTTACTAATTCTAAATCTCAGGCAGAAGAAGAATGGGAACAGTTGTTGCAGCAATTGAAGGACGATGAAAACAATAGTCCAGATGACCTCAATCCTGCTGACCTTTTGAGATCACTCAGAGAAGAAAGGTCACGGTCAATCCGGTTAACTGCAAGTGTGAAACAATCAGCTAATGTTGAGGAAACTGAAATTGAAGAGCTTGATAGGTTATTATTAGAAACAACAAAATTTAATAGCATGAAGCATGATTATGACAATTTAACAGATTTTGAGGAGCCTGATATTCATTTTACAACATTCAAACCTGACTGTAGTCCAAGACCCCACAGAATCAATACAAGAAAGAAAACAATGTCAAATGGTCCAAGGGGTTGTGTTTTGACTGTATCACTATCTCATGATGTTGAAGATATACATTTAGAAGAAAAGCCAATTGGTGTGTGTGCTCTGCATAATGCCTATTACCAGTCCACTGCTTCGCTTTCCTCTCCCAGACATGCCATTATAAAGAGAAGCCCAAGTCCAAATAGGCTGAATGAGTTTAGAGCAAAAGGTCATAAAGAATTTTATGTTAAATCAGAAGAAGGCATTGCCGATGCTGGTACGAAAATTGCTACTGAGCAATGCAGTTATGAGGAAACCGACATTAATAAATCTGCAATGAGAAGAAAAAGGCTGGAATCAAAACGAGTGAGCTTCCACGAAACGGTTGAGGAAATTACAACAGAAGCATATCAAACATCAAGCTCCTCAAGTGGTGGAGATAAGGACTCTGAAATTGGTTCACCAGATACTTTCCTTTCCGCGAACACTTCAGAATTGTGTTACGATCCCGACGATTCAAGTCCGGGTGATGCAAGCAGTCAGAATGCTGCCTTTGGCAGTGAATCTGATGTGACACCAGATACTGCAGGGAATGCAGCTGGAGATGATGTGGAAGCAGAGTCAGATGATGAGGACAGTGATGAGGTCAGAGAAGGTCAAGAAGAATTTCTCAAGTTTGCTCAAAGCTTGGCAGAATGTGGTAAAGATGGTGCAGCAGATTCTGGTGTTGGGGAATCTATGTCAAACACGACACAAGTATCTCCTGCTGAACCTTTAGAGCTTTCTAAGAGGCAGTTTCAAGAGAGAGATGATGATGAAGAATGTAATGAGGACAACAAGTGTGATGAAGATATGGATGAAGCTTTTGATGACAGTGATCATGGAAAAAATGGTGATGGCAGGTTGAAATGTTTGAGAAAAGTGAATAGAAAGACTTGTAAAAGTGTCAGACAGGTTGGCAAACCAGCATTTGGTTGTCATGTCGAGGAGGAGTCCAGTTCTAGTGATTCTGACCGGTGTCTTCCAAAGAAAGATAAACGTCCCAGTATTGACCCTTTGGAATCCCTTGAGCAATTGCATGACAGCTATGTTTCTTCTAGTGAGGAGAGCTTGGAAGGAGAGAACAGCGTGTGATGCATTGCTCTCAGAATAACACTGTTATTGTGTACAAAGATACAAGGATTTGTAAACATTATTATAACAACTTATACAGGGAAGATTTCACATTACATTATAGCTATCATGATCATTTCAGGATGTATTTGATCTGCCATGGGCTCATGATTCAGGCTATGAACCTTGAATTTTTTATGCCCCCGGATCGAAAGATCGGGGGCATATTGTTTTTGGCCTGTCTGTCTATCATTCATTCATTCATTCATTCATTCATTCATTCATTCATTGTGTGTGTCCCAAAACTTTAACCTTGGTTAAAGTTTTACAATAACTTTTGCAGTATTGAAGATAGCAACTTGATATTTGGCATGCATGTGTATCTTATGATGCTGCACATTTTGAGTGGTGAAAGGTCAAGGTCATCCTTCATGGTCAAAGGTCAGATATATGGCTTCAAAGCGGCGCAATAGGGGGCATTGTGTTTCTGACAAACACATTTCTTGTTTTAACTATTATTATTATTTTTTTGAGTGCATATGATATACTACAAAAAAGGTAATGATATTGTGTCACAGTGAGTATATCAATCAATAGATACATGTACAAATCTGATAACAAAAATAGTAAAATACTGGCTTAGTAGCAAGTCATACTCGTGTATTTTTTGCACTTGTTTAGAAAACAATGACGAGTGAACAAACCAAGTGGCTAAACTGTTTACTGTTTTAGATTTTGCTCAATATTTGTGGAGATTACAGCAGCTTTCTAACTGACTTCAAAATGATTAAACCTACATTTTAAAGGTTGATTTTTAAACTCTGTACTTTTAAGACAAATCTGCTAGATATGAGAGAGTATGTTTACCCAAGAAAGTATCCTAGTTGAGGAATCAAGAGAAAAGGATCAAATAAATGATTTTCAAAATTGTGGCTTGTCAATAAATCACCTAAATGTTAACTAAGCTAGTGACATGAAGTTGATTTATCATTTAAAAGGTCAGGTCATCATTTTGCCAGTTAAAACTTACTATCCTGTAAATTAGACTATTATAGAAAAGACTGATAATTTGTGTACTTTCTATTCTTTATCTTATCGAAATGTGGATCAAGAGGTATAATTGAACTTTTTTGGACCACACAACTGAGAACTCTCTCAAACTTTATTGCTCTGCAAAAATTTATAATTTTAATAACATACTAAATCAGGTTTTCTGGGCATGTAAATAATGTGGGATATTGGTAGTTATTTAAATAATCTTCTGTCATTATACTGTCATAGTGTTGTTTGTAAATGTATGTTTCGTGTATAGACATTTTGTGCCATAGACAATGTTCTTTCAGTGGTAATTTCATGGTTAGTGTAGCTGAGTAGGTCTTTAAAAGCCATCATGTGTAATAAATCTTTAATGAAATTAAATTGTTAATGATTTTACGGATGGAAAATGTGACAAGTAATTAAAACAATTTATTCAGGACATTCTTAAAATTGTTAAACGGATGTTTTCACAATTTTTTGTATTTTTCGCTCACTCAAGGTGAGCTATTCACATGTGATCACCCTATATCTGGCTGTGTGTGATGTACAGGTCATACAGTTTGCATGCCATTTTCATCAAATTTTTATTGAATAAGTATCCGCATGTTATAAAGTGCATATTGCAAAAGTTTTTGCTTGTGCATTATTTTTGAAGTAGTTGTTGCCATTTGTTTAAAATTACATATAAAACCTTCTGTGTGCAACTCCTGCATTTTGTGGGAAAAGTCAGAAGTAGCACAAACAAGGTTACTTGATTATCATTTTCCCCCATAAGAAGCAAAGTGAAAATGGCTTTTGAAACCAGCATAAAACAAGAACAGCCAGCAAGTAACTGGCAGTTTGTTCAGGTTTTGGCTGCTCATCAGTATCTAAGGGTTGGAAGTGAAGCCTTTAAAACTTGAATTAAGTAACAAAGGTCTGTTTTTAAAATTAACTTTCTAAGGGACTACAAATGCGTCAAAGCTTGTATTTAAGTGGTAAAGGGTTATTATACCACTGACTTTCTCAGGTGAGCGTTCAACGATCCTCTTGGTCATCTTATTCGGAAGTGATAATTACACATCAATGAGATTTCTTATTTTACCCCTGCAAACAAAGTCCCTTTAAATAAGATGCTGAATTTATTGACAATGCAGTCAGGTAACATACTATTTGGTTACCCTTTGATTGGTATTTTTCCTTAATTTTAAATTGAGAACAAAGATATGTGTTTAATAATAAAACAAAATTAAAAATTAAATACAAGACAGTAAATTTGAAATACCGTAATATCTCTTAATTTTTCGGACACTTAAATTGTTTGTTTTTTTGTGTCTGAAAATTTAGGTACAAAAAAATAATAAAAAAATTCAGTCATGTGTCGGAAAATTTAGAGACAAAGACACAGGTGTTCGAAAAATTCTTATCAAAAAATAAAAAATATTGCTATGGCAATCTGATAAAGCAATGTTTGAAGCGTCAATTGTTGGAAGAAATAATTACAGGTGCTTGTTAAATTCCATGCTGTATGGTATACATTTTTGTCCCCGACCGGTTTTACCAGAGGGGACTTATGGTTTTCGCTCTGTGCGTCTGTCTGTCTGTCACACTTTTCTGGATCCTGCGATAACTTTAAAAGTTCTTAATATTTTTAAGGTTCATGAAACTTTAAACATGGATAGATGGCAATATGGACATTATGCACTTCATTTCATTTTGTTCTTAAGTCAAAAATTCTGGTTGCTATGGCAACAAATAGACTAGAAATACTGCTGAGAATGGTGGTTTTCTGGATCCTGCGATAACTTTAAAAGTTCTTCATATTTTTGCATGAAACTTGAAACATGGATAGATGGCAATATGGACATTATGCATGT
Organism: Dreissena polymorpha; assembly: GCF_020536995.1. Lineage (NCBI taxonomy): Eukaryota > Metazoa > Mollusca > Bivalvia > Myida > Dreissenidae > Dreissena > Dreissena polymorpha. The sequence goes on from NC_068360.1 coordinate 33,765,224, forward strand.
CATTTCATTTTGTTCCTACGTCAAAAATTCTGGTTGCTATGGTAACAAAAAATTATATATAAAAATTGACAATGGTGGAATTTCTGACAATGGTGGAGCCGGTAGGGGACATATATTGCTTGGCAATAGTCTTGTTTTATATATGTTTCACTTTAAGCTGTTGGGTGAAACCATTGTCTAATACCGGTATACGCAAAGTAATGGTCGATTGCCATAAGGCATTTGTCTGTCATATTTTATGACCTTAATCCGTTTGAAAAAAAAAATGCATGATCGAGTGTCACCAGATAAGTGTGACAGGTTAAAATTCTGGTAAAATAGCATTGTAAAATAAACTGACCAAAAATTAAGAGTCATTAATCAAACTTTGAAAACCGGTGTCATGAAAAATATATTTTGGCTAAAAACGGGGGTGTCTGAAAATTTTGAGTGTCTGAAAACTTAAGTAATTACGGTACTGAAGAAGATTGTTGCATCTTGAATTCTCAGCATACATTTAAAATACATCTTGTTGCTTTTATTTAAAGTGTTGCATCCAAATATTTTACATCTTACAATACTATGGCTGTTATTTCCCATCTAGCCAACTTTCTCTATAAATACTGCTGAACAATTTTGTATGGGATCCCTCAAGTATTTCACATACTTCATGTGTACATTTAACATTAATCAGCATTGAGTGAATTGCATTATTCTTTATGTCTTAGGGAAATATAGAAGTGATAGTGGTATTTTTGTATTGCTCATCATGATATAATCAAAAATATGTTGAAGGTTAGATTATAGTGTACATCAACCTGTTTTTTGAGTAGTAGTAGTATGAGGGTTCATTTTCCCCTACTTAAGCAGGATCTGCTATCCCCCCCCCCCCCCCCCCCCCCCCCCCCCCCCCAGAATGGGCTCCTATCATGCAGCAGTTTATTTTCTTTAAACTTTTTTTGTTTTCTTACCTCCAAAATTCTCACCGTATCCCAAAAAATTATCAAATTCAAATAGGTTCTGTCTTAAGTGAGGAAGAAAAACCCTAAAGATGTTTATGGATTAGTTTATATTATTTATCATGTTGAATGTTATTGACTGAATAAAATGTTTTGTAAGGTAGAATTGTGTCTTACTGTTGATTGTAGAATTCCTTTTCAAGGATTCTGAGAAATCAAGTCATGTGTTTCCCTGTACAATACACCTTAATAATATGTGTCTCATGGGCTGAATGCATGTGTGTACAGTTTTGTCCCAGATTAGCCTGTGCAGTCTACCTTAACTGGATTTTCACAAAGAAGAGACTTTCTTAAAACAAAAAATACTATACAAGTTGAAAGTGTCATCCCTGATTAGCCTGTGTGGACTGCAAAAGTTCATCTGGTATGACACTTGACTCACATGCATCAAGACTCAAGTGTGGTATTTACTGACTCACAAATATTCAGTATCTTAAAATCATAAGCTACCTAAAATTAAAAAAAAAGAACAAAGCAAGAGTTGAGTATGGCAATGTTGTATAGGCTAAACACGTGTACCATAAGTTCTGTAATAAATGCCACCATGCCTTACATATTCCTAAGGCGGGTGGGGTTGGGGGCTTTCATTGAAGGTCAAAATAATGGCATTATTTTATTTATGCCACTATAATTTTTTTTTTATTAATTTGACTGTGTGTAGCTTATTATAGTAATATGTCAGAGAAAGATTTACCTTACACATGTATTTGGATTGACTGTTCATAAGCCAATGCAGGGTTTTTTTTGGCCCGATTTTATAGCCGAAATTCGGCTATGTTCCCAATCCCAAAAAGTATACTTTTTTCCCAAAATGTGGCAAAAAATTCCCAATTGCCAAAAAAAAAAAAAAATTTTTTTTGTTGTTTTTTTAAATTTTTTTTTAGAAAGAAGTTTTATGTGTATTTTATCTCAATTTTAATTCAATTACATCTAACAAAGTATTATATGATTTTTTTCTTTTAATTTGAATGATTATAAAGAGTTAAATCAAATTTAGTATTTTCCTAATCAGTGGACTTTTCGTGTGGAAAAAAAGGCTAATGAATTTATTTTCCCAATTTCATGAAATGCCGATAAAATTCCCAATTCCAAAGCCATGGGCTATCTTCCCAAAAAGTGGAAAAAAAAACCTGCAATGAAAGGCTTGGAATATGTAAGTAATTTTAAGAGTGGCTATATGGTAAAAAAAAAACATTGGTTCTTTGGATACAATACTTTCACGCTCAACTCTTAATTTGCTTGTTTGAGTCAAACATTAAGTCATAATAAAAATTGAATGCATGGGCCATCTTTCAACTAAATATCCTTGTTTAATAATCATAAAAATCAATGTGTGCTTTGTTGTACCAATTACTTTAAAAGTTACTTTACATAAAAAGCTTTCTGAAATTGAGCAATGATGTCCTTAAAGTCTGAGGAACAATAATACAAATTTTCCAAGTCTCTGTACCATGGTTTTTCTTAAGTTGTCTGAAGTTTTCTTTGCACGCCTGTCACATGGACAATTCTAAAGGTGAGACGATAGTAGTGTTTTAATGTGAACTACAGTAAAATATGTTGTGTTGTACAGCATAAATTGGCAGTTGTTGTTTGTATAGTTGTTGTTGAAAAGAACCCTCGAGTATTTTTTTGAAAGAACAGTAAAAAATAAAAGTATCCACTCATGAAATTTATGTGTTGACAGCATAAGAATTTATTGTGAGTGTTAAACCTTTATGATGGTTTTATAATTCAATAACATGAGCTGTATTTTAGCAACATATTTGTTGTCAGTGTTATTTAAAAAAAATATGCCTTATAATCCTGATATACATTGTTTTGTATGTCTTTGGTGTTTTTCGGTTGTTGTAAGACCTGTCCTGTACATCTATATTTGATTTTGTTCTTTGAAAATGTACCCCCTTTTGGTTTGAAAACCATCACATGTACTGCACCCATTATCATTAAATAGGTGATAGCAATATATGATTGGTTGATTTAAATTTTAGGATACTTTTCATTGGTGAATATTCATAGTAGATAGTTTGTATTTTCCATAGGTCATAATACTTTGATTGGCTGACATTTTTTGCTTTTGGTATTGTGGAATTTTCCTAATGTTCTGTATATGTACATGTAAATAATATTGTTCTGTGATATATAAATATGGGCTGTGATCTGTGAAAAAAGATCTTTAATGCATGTGCGTAAAGTGTCGTCCCCTATTAGGCTAATGTGGGAGGACACTTTCCGTTTTGATGATATTTATGTTTCTAGAAAGTATCTTCTTAGCAAAAATCCAGTTATGGCCCAAAGTGTCATCCCTGATTAGCCTGTGCAGACTGCAAAGACTAACTGCCCAGGCTAATCTGGGACGACACTGTACACACATGCATTAAACATGCATTACACAGAGCGCGGCCCATACATTTAAAGTGAAACTTCCACAGAGCTGCACCAGCAGGAGAGAAACCTTATAACATGTCCCTATTAATGGCACGAAATCAATTGCCAAACAGAAAGACACAATACTTAAGCACTAGAAAAGACACACATATACAAGAACATGAAAAAAACTGTGGTCACCACTGCCTTGGAACAATTAGTGCAACTATTGGGGTTTTAATGCGGTTTAAAGGAGCTCCAGATATTTAGAGATATATTACGATATAATGAATACATTTTATTGTTATATGGTCAGTTTTTTTTTTACAATATTTTCATTTACCATATAATTTATAACAAGTGCCCCTGTGGGGTTTATCATTTTGCCCAAGAAAGGGGGTGCACGTTTATTAGAGGGCAAAATAATAGCATTATTATATATATATATATGTCACTATATGAAAATAATAATAATGTGTCTGTGTTGCTTAGTATTCCAACATTTAAGTCAAAGATTTCTCTAAGGCATGAATTTTTGCACTGAGTTATTTTGTTTGTTTTTTAATTGGGGGGTGGGGTAAATAGGGTAGAGGTGTGTTTAAGACAATATACGTTATGTTTTGCATGCTGGCACAATCATAAATTTTTTATAATAATTATTGTTGTAATTTTACATGCGGTAATTTATATTTATTTAGTATGAAAAACATACATTGTGGTATTCTCCTAACCACCATTAAAGTCAATTAAAGCTTATTTCTTTGCATATTCACTTTTCAGACACTTTACACGAATATTCTTTTTGGAATTTTGTGATATCTAATAATGTGCTTATCTTAGACTTAATTCATAGTAAATGTAGCTCATTATTAAAGCAGAATTTGTGTGTATTTCCCGGTAGGGTAGCATATAGCATTTGAACTGTCTGTCCGTTTGCCGTCCAAAAACTTTAACATTGGCCATAACCTTTGCAATGTTGAAGATGCAACTTGATATTTTGCATGCATGTGTATCTCATGGAGCTGCACATTTTGAGTGGTGAAAGGTCAAGGTCATCCTTCAAGGTCAAAGGTAAAAAAAAATCCAAGGGAAGTAACAAGCTATAAAGGGAGATAATTTCTATTTATCATTTGGCAGGTACAGATCATTTTTACAAGGGAAGTAATATTTTTTAAAGGGATATAATACACACAAAAAATTCAAAGCAGCGCAGTAGGGGGCATTGTGTTACTGACAAACACATCTCTTGTTTTTTATACGCCCGTATAAATACGGGACGTATTATGTGAAACCCCTTGGCGGCGGGCGGGCGGCGGGCGGCGGGCGGGCGGCGGGCGGCGGGCGGGCGGCGGGCGGCGGGCGGAAGGCATCACTTTGTCCGGACTCTAATTCAAATTGTATTCATCCGATCTTCACCAAACTTGGTCAGCAGTTGCATCTAGTTGATATCTAGGCCAAGTTCGAATATGGGTCATGCCGGGTCAAAAACTAGGTCATAGGGTCAATAAGTGCATTTTCAAAGGGGCCACTTTGTCCGGACTCTATTTCAAATTGTATTCATCCGATCTTCACCAAACTTGGTCAGCAGTTGCATCTAGTTGATATATAGGCCAAGTTCGAATATGGGTCATGCCGGGTCAAAAACTAGGTCATAGGGTCAATTAGTGCATTTTCAACGGCGCCACTTTGTCCGGACTCTAATTCAAATTGTATTCATCCGATCTTCACCAAACTTGGTCAGAAGTTGTATCTAGACAATATCTAGGTCAAGTTCGAATATGGGTCATGCTGGGTCAAAAACTAGGTCACAGGGTCACTTAGTGCATTTCAAGCATTTAGCATGGTGTCCACTCTCTAATTGAAGTAGTTTTCATCCAATCTTCACCAAACTTGGTCAGAAGTTGTATCTAGACAGTATTTAGGTCAAGTTGGAATATGGGTCATTCCAGGTCAAAAACTAGGTCACAGGGTCACTTAAACCATTTCAAGCATTTAGCAAGTGCTCTCTAATTGAAGTAGTTTTCATCCGATCTTCACCAACTTTGGTCAGAAGTTGTGTCTAGACAATATCTACATGTAGGTCAAGTTCAAATATGGGTCTTGCCAGGTTAAAAACTAGGTCACGAGGTCCCGTAGTGCATTTCAAGCATTTAGCATGGTGTCTGCTCTCTAATTGAAGTAGTTTTCATCAGATCTTCACCAACTTTGGTCAGAAGTTGTGTCTAGATGATATGTAGGTCAAGTTCAAATATGGGTCATGGTAAAGTTATCAAGTTGTCCAAAGTCTTAAAACGGGCGTATCTTGTGACAGTTTGGCACTCTTGTTTTTTGTTAATTTTTATTTAAACAACATAAGTTAAATTAATTAATGTTCAACATAACTGTATTATTTAATATTGATGTTTGTCTACATTTTAAGATCCCGAATCCGAATCACCCAAGGGCCGCACATATAAGTTCAACAAACGTGACATGTCGGCCCCGTTGCTCGGCGCTCACCCAGCAGATCGCGAGAAGAAGTCACCTGAGCGCCAACTTTCAAGGACAGCCGAACTCGAGAACATTCCAGACACAGTGTTGGAGGAGGAGGATCAGCATGTGTCATTCTCGGTGAACTCCCCTGGGTGAGTTAAATCTACAGTGGTGAGATTTCATGTGTCTTTCTATTTGAAGTCTCCTGTGTGAGTTGTATCTACACAGGTGAGATTTCTTTCAACTGAAATCCTCTTTTTCACTGTAAATATTGCTTCATATACAAGATTTGCTTTTGACTGTCAAAATTGCTTCAACCAATTTCTTTCTTTTGTTTCCTCTATTAGCTGATCTCCATTTGACTGCCAATATCAGCTTCGTGCCTGATAGTAAATTACCCCTTTAATCAGACACTGTTTGAACCCTTTACCCAGAGGGGGTAATCACGTGATTATTAAGATGGTGACGTCCATGCCGAGGCAGGTATTTTTTGCTGTTTTATACCCTTTATTACTTGTATTAACTTTTTAAATTCCGCTCACTTTCCAGCCATATTAGCAAGAAAGTTAATGGTGTTTATTATCCCCACGCTTTTAAAAGCGTGGGTATTTTGTATTAATCTCCGCCGTTTGTCCTGGAAACTATCTCCTCCTACACTACAAGCACTAGAACCTTGAAACTTACACACATGTAGCTATGAGCATATGTGCAACGGTGCACTATTTGGAATTGTGATCTGACCCCTGGGTCAACTGTTATGGGTAAATAAATGGGTAAAGAAAAACGCTCATTTTACTAACAACATGCGACGCACATGATAATAACGTTTGACCCAGGGGTCAGATCAAAATTCCAATTAGTGCATCGTTGCACCTAAGCTCATAGCTATCATGTGTTTAAGTTACAAGGTTCTAGTGCTAATAGTTGAGGAGGAGACAGTGGCCAATGGGGGTTGGAGTGGGGCCCAAAATTTTGTTTTAACATAACTTCTTCATTTATTCGCCAATTGACTTCAAATTAATACTGAACATCTCTTATGAAAACAGGGTCTATCTGGACCATCCATGTCCACATGACCCACCCCAGGGCCGTTGATAAAGTTATAGGCAGCTTGGTTCCCATTTTCTTTCAAATTTATCGAGAGGTCCATGGGTACTACTTCCCCGTACCGCCAACTTTTTTTTCATGCCAAAAATGTTCGTACCCAATTATTTTCGTACCAAAATTTTTTTCATACCAAAATTTTATTTCGCACTCCAATTTCCCCGTACCCCCATTTTCATACTCGAAATTTTTCGTACCCATTTATTTTTCGTACCCAAATTTTTTAGTTTTGGCATAATTTTTTCATTCCCAAAATTTGTGTACCCAATTTTTTTTTCGTACCCAATATTTTCGTACCCACATACACAATTGTGGTGATGTAGATAAACTTAAATTGATGCTTTTATATCCATCCTCTTCAAAAGCATCGTCACACCAGTGCTGTCAGTACTTTGATTCGTTTTTGTCATTGATTATCCCCATGCTCCAAATTATACCAGGGGGAATTATGTGGGCATCTCTGCCATCTGTTCATCCGTCTGTCCTGGCCACTATCTCCTCTTACACTCTGAGCACTAGAACCTTGAAACTTAAACACATGGTAGCTATGAGCATATGTGCAACAGTGCACTATTTGGAATTTTAGTCTGACCCCTGGGTCAAAAGTTATGGGGGTTGGGATGGGGCCGGGTCAGAGATTTTTACTCAATTTTTATACGCCCGTATAAAATACGGGACGTATTATGTGAAACCCCTTGGCGGCGGGCGGGCGGCGGGCGGGCGGCGGGCGGCGGGCGGAAGGCATCACTTTGTCCGGACTCTAATTCAAATTGTATTCATCCGATCTTCACCAAACTTGGTCAGCAGTTGCATCTAGTTGATATCTAGGCCAAGTTCGAATATGGGTCATGCCGGGTCAAAAACTAGGTCATAGGGTCAATAAGTGCATTTTCAAAGGGGCCACTTTGTCCGGACTCTATTTCAAATTGTATTCATCCGATCTTCACCAAACTTGGTCAGCAGTTGCATCTAGTTGATATATAGGCCAAGTTCGAATATGGGTCATGCCGGGTCAAAAACTAGGTCATAGGGTCAATTAGTGCATTTTCAACGGCGCCACTTTGTCCGGACTCTAATTCAAATAGTTTTCATCCGATCTTCACCAAACTTGCTCAGAAGTTGAGTCTAGACAATATCTAGGCCAAGTTGGAATATGGGTCATGCCGGGTCAAAAACTAGGTCATGGGGTCACTTAGTGCATTTCAAGGATTTCATGGTGTCCGCTCTCTAAATGAAGTAGTTTTCACCCGATCTTCACCAAATTTGGTCAAAAGTTGTGTCTATATGATATGTAGGTCAGGTTTAAATATGGGTCATGCCGGGTCAAAAACTAGGTCACGAGGTTACTTAGTGCATTTCAAGCATTTAGCATGGTGTCCGCTCTCTAATTGAAGTAGTTTTCATCTGATCTTCACCTAATTTGGTTACAAGTTGTGTCTAGATGATATGTAGGTCAAGTTCGAATATGGGTCATGCCCGGTCAAAAACGAGGTCACATGGTGCATTTAAAGCATTTAGCATGGTGTCCGCTCTCTAATTGAAGTAGTTTTCATCTGATCTTCACCAAATTTAGTCAGATGTTACATCTAAATGATATCTAGGTCAAGTTCAAATATGGGTCATGCCAAGTCAATAACTAGGTCTTGAGGTCACTTAGTGCATTTCAAGCATTGAGCATGGTGTCCAAAACCTTCGAACGGGCGTATCTTGTGACAGTTTGGCACTCTTGTTTAAGGTTATTTTACATTAACTTCTTCATTTCAACACCAATTCACTTCTGATTGATACTGAACTTCTCTTATGACAATACGGTCAATCTCGACTTTGCATGGCCCCATAACCAACCCTGGGGCGCCCCGCCCACATAAACCACGCCCATCCAAAATTTTGTTTTAACATATCTTCTTCATTTATTCACCAATTGAATTCAAATTAATAGTGATCATCTCTTATGACAACACGGCCTATCTCGACCATCCATGTCAACATAACCCATCCCCGGGGCCCCACCAACATAGGCCTTGCCCACCCAAAATTGCCTTTTAAAGGGGCCTTTTCACAGATTTTGGCATTTTTTAACTTATTCATTAAATGCTTTATATCGATAAATGTAAACATTGGATTGTAAAAGCTCCAGTAAAAAATCAAGAATAAAATTAAAAAAAGGAAAAGAACATTGCCCGGACCAGGTTTCGAACCAGTGACCGCTGGAGTCCTGCCAGAGTCCTGAAGTAAAAACGCTTTAGCCTACTGAGCTATTCCGCCGAGTACATACACTTGAAGTATTTTATACGTTATATAAGCAATCTTCGTAGTTTCACAAAATTTAACGACAAAAACAGAACTCTCCAAATTATTCAATCGTTTCGCGTTGCAACGCTTTATAATTTTTAGGTTTTAAAATCGTCAAAAGATGCATATAATGGCTATATTAGACCATGGTAAATGTTCAGTATTACTGTTTCCTCACAAATATCATAACTAAAACGAAAATTTGCGAATCTGAAACAACTTTTTTCAATTTTGTCAATTTACCAAAGCGTGAAAAGATCCCTTTAATATAACATCTATGCAACGTGGGGATACGCGTTGGCCTCTGCCGCGCCATTTCTAGTTTCATAGTTACATTCTCTCTTTATCTCTACTTTACTCGCTGCAAAATTTCTTAGCGGGCTGACCTAATTAGTGCTCCACTTAAAAAATTAGCAAGTAGTAAAGTTGAGATAAAACGAATTTAAATACGAAATAAACGCTAATTACCTTTTTACTGATATGGCTGGAAAGTGAGCATCATTTAAAAAATAACAAGAGTAATAAGGGTATAAAACTGCGCAAAATAAATGTCTCGGCATGGACGTCGTCATCTTGACTATGTGTTACCACTTAGATAAGTATTATGGTGCATTTGTAATCCCTTAGTAATTTTAATTTAATGAAATACCTTTTTTACAAGATTCAAGTTTTAAAATCTTCATTTCCAACCCATTGCTACTGATAAGCAGCAAACAGCATAAAACCTGAGTTACTCACAGGCTGTTCTGGTTTTTTGCTGTTTGTCCATAGCCATTGTTATTTTGCTTCTGAGTGGGAAAGGGTTAACCCCGTAATCCTTGCATTCACTTTTGCTTTCAGCCTGATGAATGGCCACAACCACTCGCAGACCACTACTACCATGACAACAGATGTGGATGCCGAAGAGGTTGAGGAAGTCTCTCAGAATAAACCGCATCATTCCCCGCCCCCTCCCCCAGTGGTAAGAATGACACAGCATTTATAAGCGCTGTGAGTTCTCTTCTTTCAGCTGATATCTTCACTATGACTGTCAAAACTAATTAGCTCAGTTGTCATAGTCATAGCCATCTCGTCGTGTCGTGTCCGCCAACCGCAAAACCTTAACATTTTGTTAAGGTTTTGAACGTTGGCTCTAAAATCAAAGTGCTTCCACCTACAACTTTGAAACTTCATATGTAGCTGCACCTTGATGAGTTCTACACACCACACCAATATTTGGGTCACTAGGTCAAAGGTCAAGGTCACTGTGACCTCTAAAAAATATTAACAATTCTGACAAGCTTTAAAAATGCACCGGCAGCCGAGCGTGGCACCCATTATGCAGTGCTCTTGTTTTACAAATAGTTATTAGCTTTGATTACAAATGTTTAATTGAACCCTGTAAGGAGTTGCTACCCTGTTTATAGAATCAGAGGGTATCACTTTTACTTCATAATTACCACACATAGTTTATGTATGAATGGCTGAATTTTAATTATACCCTGACAAACGAAGTTTTGACGTGGTCACTCTGTCAGTGAGTTTGTTGGTTGTTCACATAAAATGTTTAAAATGTCTGGACAAACAACTTTCATATGATCAAAAAGCAGCATGGGATATAGAAATGGTAGATGTATATGAATGTGTCTTTGTGCTTCTGTCAGTCACAGCCATATTTGTGAGACGTGTATTTTTTGATTGTGATTTTCAGCAAACTTTTACACAATCATTATCTCCCAAGTTCTTTAGGGCATACTGTCAAGGTTTTGCAATTGAGTGATATTTCAGGAATAATTGCCATTTTTACCATTACATAAGAGTTTCTGTGTGCAATGCCTTTTACATTTTGCAGGCGATTTTCATCAAATTTTACACAAGTATTACCTGCAAGTACTACTGCGCATATTCTCAAGGTTTTGCGATAGCATTATGTTGATTATGAAGTGTTCACAGTTTCTGCAAGTGCTACATGTAGATGGCACATTGTCAAGGTTCTATATGTTAAAAATTACATATTGCAAGGGCCTTGTAATTTTTGCATTTTTTCTTCTTTTCAATTTTCTAAAAATAAAAAATTGGAAATGTTTACTGTACCCTTACGAGAATAATGCACCTCTGGTGAGGGATACATTGTCCGTGAAGCTTCTTGTTTCAGGTGATTTAAATGAAACTTCACATGTAATCGCCAAGAAGTGTAGATGCTCATGACACTGTTCATATCTATGATTCACATATTTTTTAGTCTTTTCCCTTTGAGTATAGGTGACAAAGTTGTGTGTGGTTATAAGTCACATTGTTCACAAAGCTGTAGTGCAATATGTAGCTGCTGAAAATGATATGTGGCTGTCACTTTTAAACCACACTAATGTTTTTTAATGTCTAAATGCCTTAAACAGGGGTGTGATTTCTCTTCCTTTCAGCTCCTTTTCTCCCTTTAAATGCCATGATAGATGTTATGGTAAGAGTATTTACTCCCCTGAGCTGCATGTTAACCCTTTCCAGCTCAGAAGCAAATTCAAAATGCAATCAGAATTAACAAATAACTCTTGGTTTGTTCAGGTTTGATGCTCTTTGCTGCTTATCAGTACCTTAGGATTGCAAATGAAGCCTTTAAAACTAAATCTAGTAAAAAATGTCTTTAATTTGATTTTCTTATGAACCACAAAAGCATCCAACTGCTATCTGAGTGATGTGCCTAATGCAGAAGGGTAAAGTGTGATCCCAGTTTAGCCTGTGCAATCCAGACAGGCTTATCAGGGACAAAACTTTCCGCCTATCCTGGATTTTAGTTTACAAAAGACTTCCTTTAAATGAAACATGCCACAATAGGGTTTATTGTGTCCTGCAGGTAAAAGTTGGTTCTCCGCCCGGCCGACGCCAGATCACAGTGACCCCTGTGGTCCCACAGAAGGCGGAGCTAGTGGAGGACAGGGAGGCAACCATAGTGATGTCAGGGGACTATTACCCCCCACCCCCTCCACCCCTCCCCCTCTCGCACGACTCCTCCCTCGTGTCACATGACCTGTCGTTCTCGTCACCTGGCCCTGCCTCCTACCAGTCTACACCAAGGAAAGATATGAGGTTGGAGTTTATGTGTTAGCATATTGATAAAATTGCTTTGTCCGCAACCCATATTCACCAAACAATTCTTAGACTTAGTCTAAAAACAAAGTAAAACTACTCAAGGTTCAAGTCTAGCATTGCAGTTTAAACCTTTAATTACATAATTCTTTGTTTAGAACAATATGTTAATAAAAAATAATAATAAATTATGTGGGCAGACTTACCAAAAGTTTCTGACAGACAGACGGTTATTCAGCCAGTGATTTTACATGTTCAAAGTTTGTTTGAACTATCCAAGATTAGGGTATTATTTATTTCAGTTAATAGTTCAGATTTTCTGTGTACTAATTTGCTGATTGTCAGTCTCATTCTATGCTTGCTGTCCCTACAGGTCCAACATGAGCGGAATCACCAGCAACATCAGCACACTGTCAGAGACCCGATCTGAGGGGGGCTCAGAAGGGGGAGACAAACACAGGAGTAAGGTGAGTACGATACAGCCCCTTGGTAATGCCCCTTGCACACTGTCAGAGACCCGATCTGAGGGGGGCTCAGAAGGGGGAGACAAACACAGGAGTAAGATGAGTACGATACAGCCCCTTGGTACTGCCCTGTGACATGCCAGCTTGCTGTCGTGGGCATTACCTATGTAAAATTGTAATTTAGCCGCGCTCTTGGGCAATGGGGCTTAATGCATGTGCATAAATTGTTGTCCAAGAAAAGCCTGTTCAGTCAGCACAAGCTAATCAGGGATGACACTTTCCTTCTAGACTGAATTTTGTGCAAAAGAGACTCCTTAAAGAAAAAAATCATTAAAGCAGAAAGTGTCTTCTGTGATTAGTCTGTGTTGACTGCAGAGGCTAATCTGGGACTCCTCTTTAAGCACATGCAGTAAGCCCCATTACCCCAGAGCGCAGTGCAATTGTAATCATTATTAACCTTGCAGGGTTGAAGGAGATATACCATTGATGTCTGTAGACACAAAATTGTCCAACAAAGTACTCCTATACTTAATCTTTTTGATTTACTGTACAACAGTAAAACGTGCAGGTGCTGTTCCTTAAATAAGTTGTGCGTTTGGATGATCCTATTTTTAAATTTATAACATGATTATTACAACTTGTTACATGTTTCAACATGTTGCATCGGGGCTTTTGGATGTTAATAACTACTGTGACAAACTCTTGTAGATGGTTGCATCCTTAGACATGGGTATGCTGTATCAATTAAGAGTGTATGTTTTGTTAAATTGGTGACCTGTACGCAGTCATTTTTATTTATGATCCAGGTATTTGTTTTCACTTTGTTTCTTTGTCCATTCAATTTTCAACAGTGTAGCAACTTTACTTGTTTAATAGTCTTGCGACAAATCTAGTTTAGTTCCCTATATCCAGGCATAAACATCATCTGCTGTTATCAGTAACTTCAATAGAGTCCAGCAAACATTTTCTTCATATAAACCCTGTTTAGAAAAAAATGAAAATGGCTATATGCAACCTGCATAAAACCAGAAGAGCCTTAGAGCAACTCTAGTATGTTCATTTTTTCTGCTGTCTGCTGTTCACTAGTATCTAATGGTTGGAAATTAAACTTTGAAATTGGGAAAAAGTCTTAAATTAAATTAGATCTTTGTGTGGACATGAATGCATTAAAGTGCATATCTGAGTGGTTAAGGGTTAAACAACATTGGTGTTATATCCATGTTAACCAGTTTTTGTTCACTAATGGAGACTCATTCTTGGAAAACTGGGCTTAATGCATGTGTGTAAAGTGTTGTCCTTGATTAGCCTGTGAAGTGTGCACAGGCTATGCACCGGCTAATTAGGGACAACACTTTCCACTTCCTGGAATTATTTGTTTAGAGGAAGCCTCTTCTAAAGCAAAAACCATTTTCGGTGGAAAGTGTCGTCCCTGATTAGTATGTGCAGACTGCACAGGCTAATCTGGGACGACACTTTACGCACATGCATTAAGCCCAGTTTTCACAGAAGATTTTCATTTTCAGAAGTACCCAGTGGACAAGGCGTACTACATCGCCAAGGAGCTCCTGATGACAGAGCGCACATACAAGAAAGACTTGGAAGTCATCACAGTGGTACGTTACAGTGTAGCTTTAAATTTGAACTGCAATCTGGGAAAACAGGGCTTTATGCATGTGCGTGTTCCCTTAGGTTAATCAGGAATCACACTTCCCCCTAGACTGGATTTGGCTAAGAAGAGATTTCCTTTAAATGGAAAATACCATAAAAGCGGAAAGTGCAGTCCCAGATTAGCCTGTGTGGACTGCACAGTCTAATCTGGGACATTTTATGCACATGCATTAAGCATGGCTTTACCAGAGCGCAGCTAACTTCCATATTTCATTTTCTGATGCGTTAATATTTCTTTATTTCTGAACATACACTTAAATGGGTTTGTATGGTTGGTTAAAATTGAGAACTTGTCTATTTGCTTTCTGTTAAATCATTATTATTGATGTTCTCTTTTTTTTCTCCAAAATCGGAAGTCCACACAAACGTTTGTTGTTTTCAGCCAGGTAATTTCATGCTGAAAAATATGTATGCTTTAACAGTATTTGCTATATAGAAGTTGGTTGCTGGATTATTTTTAGCTCATCTTTTTTTTGAAAACAAAATATGAGCTATTGTCATCACCTTGGGGTCGGCGTCAGCCTCGGCGTCCGGTTTAGTTTTGCGTTTAGGTCCACTTTTCTCATAAAGTATCAATGCTATTGCATTCAAACTTGGTACACTTACTTACTATCATGAGGGGACTGGGCAGGCAAAGTTAGATAACTCTGGCTTGCATTTTGACAGAATTATGTGCCCTTTGTATACTTCGAAAATTGAAAATTTTGGTTAAGTTTGGTGTTTAGGTCCATTTTATTCCTTAAATATCGAAGCTATTGCTTTCATACTTGCAACACTTACTAACTATCATATGGGGACTGTGCAGGCAAAGTAATGTAACTCTGACTGGCATTTTGACAGAATTATGTGCCCTTTTTATACTTAGAAAATAATAAATTTGGTTAAATTTTGTGTTTAGGTCCACTTTATTCCTAAAGTATCAAGGCTATTGCTTTCATACTTGCAACACTTACTATCATAAGGGGACTGTGCAGGCAAAGTTATGTAACTCTGACTGGCATTTTGACAGAATTATGGGCCCTTGATCCTTAGAAAGTTGAAAATTTGGTTAAGTTTGTGTTTGGTCCACTTTACCCCTAAAGTATCATAAATATTGCTTTCATACTTGGAACACTCGCACACTATCATAAGGGGACAGTAAAGGACAAGTTGCATAACTCTGGTTGTCATTTTTACGGAATTATGGCCCTTTTTTGACTAAGTAACTTTGAATATATGGTTAAATTTTAAGTTTAGATCCACTTTCCTTCTAAAGTATCAAGGCTTTTGCTTTCAAACTTCAAATACTTTCATGCTATCATTAGGGTACTGTACCTTGCAAGTTGAATTTTACCTTGACCTTTGATTGACCTTGACTCTCAATGTCGAATCATTAAATTTTGCTAAAATTGCCATAACTTCTTTATTTATGATTTAGATTTGATTGATACTTTGACAAAACAACTCTTACCTGACATACCACAATAGACTCCACCCAAACCATCCCCCAAGCCCCCCCCCCCCTTCAAATACCCCCCCCCCCCCCAAATTTTTTTTTCTTTTCTTAAAGATCATCTAGTAAATGACCACCACACCCTAACACTACCCAAGCCCCCCCCCCCCCCCATTTTTTTTAAACATGGTTAAAAAACACAAATATGTTTATGTATTATTTTATTTTTTAAATACTGTCCAACCATCCCACCCAAGAATTCCCCCCCACAAAAAAAATGTATTTTTTTTTGCATTTTTGGAAGAAAATGTAATAAATGACCACACCCCAACACTATACACTCCCTCCACTCCACCCCTCCTTCCTTTGTGATTGAAATTGAGATAGGTCACTTCACCTTGAAAAAGAAAAATAGATGAGCGGTCTGCATCCGCAAGGCGGTGCTATTGTTTTTACCTAGTCATAAAGCTGTCGGATAATAGCATTCTTCGCGTGACAAAGTCTCCGTTGCACTTTGAAGATAAAAGATGCAAGAAACTTTTCCCTTTATTTAAACCAAATTACTTTGTTTGCGTTATAACTTTTTCTGATTTTATACTCGATGTCCTGTGCTTGCAGTGGTTTAAAATACAGTCAAGGGAGATGACTGGTTGCCTGGTTTTGTGTTAAAAATGTTCAAGCACCTGCATTTGCATCAAGTGACATCCCAGATAAGCATATGCAGTCTGCAAAGGCTAATCAGGGACGACACATTTTCCGCTTAGACTGGATTTTAGCATAACAACATTCTGCGCAATACAAATTATCAATTGCACTTTCAAGTAAAGAAATTGCAAAAAAGATTATTGCAAACAAATTCCATTAGTTGAATTGGTGACAGGCGTAAGATAATTTTCTCATTTCCATAGTTAATTGGCTGCAACATGATGCATTATCACCTCAAAATTTCTGGACAAACTTTTTGCAGTGGTTTAAGAATGCGGTGAAGGGCGACGACTCTTTACCCCCCTGTGTGACGGAAATGTTTAAGAACCTGGATCCAATCTACAATTTCCATGTGGGCTTTCTGAAGGAAGTGGAGCAGAGACTGTCCATGTGGGAGGGGAAATCCAATGCCCATTTGAACGGTGACTACCAGCGTATCGGGGACATCATGGTGAACTCCTTCCTTACATCACTAGGGGTGAGCACTTAAACTCAATGTCGTTGTTTTTGTACATAATATGAGCTCCTTCTTGGGGAAACTGGACTTAATTCTTGAGTGTAGTGTTGTGCAGATTAGCAAGATTACACTTTCTGCTTTTATGTAATATTTTGTTAAAAGGAAGTCTCTTATAAATGAATATTGAGTCCATGCGGAGAGTTTCATCTCTGTTATCAGGCTAAACAAAACGTGTAATAAAACTCAATGAAACATGAAGCATTAATTGTATTTTTACTTGGAAAAAATACTTCTTTTAAATGAAAAATACCATTTAAGCGGAAAGTGTTGACCCCAATTAGCCTCTGCAGACCCCTTAAGCTAGTCTGGTACAACTCTTAATGCACAAACACCAAGCCCAGTTTCCCCAGGATGAGACTGATTGTAATTGATTGCATGTGTCAGCTATATATGAACACTTTGCATGTGTCATTGAATTTCATTACACGTTTCATGACACAGCATCAAACATTTGATTAAATGAGCCTTTCTCTGTAAAAACGGGTTTAATGAAAGTGTCAGCTCTACGTGAACTCTTCACATTTCAGCTCTATATTAACTTCCTCACATTTCAGCTCTACGTGAACTTCCTCACATTTCAGCTCTACTTAAACTTCCTCACATTTCAGCTCTATATTAACTTCCTCACATTTCAGCTCTACGTGAACTTCCTCACATTTCAGCTCTACGTGAACTTCCTCACATTTCAGCTCTACATAAACTTCCTCACATTTCAGCTCTACGTGAACATCCTCACATTTCAGCCCTACATGAACTACCTCACATTTCAGCTCTACATGAACTTCCTCACATTTCAGCTCTATATTAACTTCCTCACATTTCAGCTCTACATGAACTTTCTCACATTTCAGCTCTACATGAACTTCCTCACATTTCAGCTCTACTTGAACTTCCTCAAATTTCAGCTCTACATGAACTTCCTCACATTTCAGCCCTACATGAACTTCCTCACATTTCAGCTCTACGTGAACTTCCTCACATTTCAGCTCAAAGTGAACTTCCTCACATTTCAGCTCTACATGAGCTTCCTCAAATTTCAGCCCTACTTTAACTTCCTCACATTTCAGCTCTACGTGAACTTCCTCACATTTCAGTCTTACATCAATTTCCTCACATTTCAGCTCTACATGAACTTCCTCACATTTCAGCTCTATGTGAACTTCCTCACATTTCAGCTCTATATGAACTTCCTCACATTTCAGCTCTACATGAACTTCCTCACATTTCAGCTCTATATTAACTTCCTCACATTTCAGCTCTACATGAACTTCCTCACATTTCAGCTCTACGTGAACTTCCTCACATTTCAGCTCTACGTGAACTTCCTCACATTTCAGCCCTACATGAACTTCCTCACATTTCATCTCTACGTGAACTTCCTCAATTTCAGCTCTACGTAAACTTCCTCACATTTCAGCTCTATATTAACTTCCTCACATTTCAGCTCTACGTGAACTTCCTCACATTTCAGCTCTACGTGAACTTCCTCACATTTCAGCTCTACATAAACTTCCTCACATTTCAGCTCTATATTAACTTCCTCACATTTCAGCTCTACATGAACTTCCTCACATTTCAGCTCTACGTGAACTTCCTCACATTTCAGCTCTACATGAACTTCCTCAAATTTAAGCCCTACTTGAACTTCCTCACATTTCAGCTCTACGTGAACTTCCTCACATTTCAGTCTTACATCAATTTCCTCACATTTCAGCTCTACATGAACTTCCTCACATTTCAGCTCTATGTGAACTTCCTCACATTTCAGCTCTATATGAACTTCCTCACATTTCAGCTCTACATGAACTTCCTCACATGTCAGCTCTATATTAACTTCCTCACACTTCAGCTCTACATGAACTTCCTCACATTTTAGCTCTACGTGAACTTCCTCACATTTCAGCTCTACGTGAACTTCCTCACATTTCAGCCCTTTATGAACTTCCTCACATTTCAGCTCTACGTGAACTTCCTCACATTTCAGCTCTACGTAAACTTCCTCACATTTCAGCTCTATATTAACTTCCTCACATTTCAGCTCTACGTGAACTTCCTCACATTTCAGCTCTACGTGAACTTCCTCACATTTCAGCTCTACATAAACTTCCTCACATTTCAGCTCTACGTGAACTTCCTCACATTTCAGCTCTATATTAACTTCCTCACATTTCAGCTCTACATGAACTTCCTCACATTTCAGCTCTACATGAACTTCCTCACATTTCAGCTCTATATTAACTTCCTCACATTTCAGCCCTACATGAACTTTCTCACATTTCAGCTCTACTTGAACTAACTCAAATTTCAGCTCTACATGAACTTCCTCACATTTCAGCCCTACATGAACTTCCTCACATTTCAGCTCTACTTGAACTTCATCTCATTTCAGCTCAACATGAACTTCCTCACATTTCAGCTCTACATGAACTTCCTCACATTTCAGCTCTACGTAAACTTCCTCACATTTCAGCTGTATATTAACTTCCTCACATTTCAGCTCTACGTGAACTTCCTCACATTTCAGCTCTACGTGAACTTCCTCACATTTCAGCTCTACATGAACTTCCTCACATTTCAGCTCTATGTGAATTTCCTCACATTTCAGCTCTATATGAACTTCCTCACATTTCAGCTCTACATGAACTTCCTCACATGTCAGCTCTATATTAACTTCCTCACATTTCAGCTCTACATGAACTTCCTCACATTTCAGCTCTACGTGAACTTCCTCACATTTCAGCTCTACGTGAACTTCCTCACATTTCAGCCCTTAATGAACTTCCTCACATTTCAGCTCTACGTGAACTTCCTCACATTTCAGCTCTACGTAAACTTCTTCACATTTCAGCTCTATATTAACTTCCTCACATTTCAGCTCTACGTGAACTTCCTCACTTTTCAGCTCTACGTGAACTTCCTCACATTTCAGCTCTACATAAACTTCCTCACATTTCAGCTCTATATTAACTTCCTCACATTTCAGCTCTACATGAACTTCCTCACATTTCAGCTCTACATGAACTTCCTCACATTTCAGCTCTATATTAACTTCCTCACATTTCAGCCCTACATGAACTTTCTCACATTTCAGCTCTACTTGAACTAACTCAAATTTCAGCTCTACATGAACTTCCTTACATTTCAGCCCTACATGAACTTCCTCACATTTCAGCCCTTAATGAACTTCCTCACATTTCAGCTCTACGTGAACTTCCTCACATTTCAGCTCTACGTAAACTTCCTCACATTTCAGCTCTATATTAACTTCCTCACATTTCAGCTCTACGTGAACTTCCTCACATTTGAGCTCTACGTGAACTTCCTCACATTTCAGCTCTACATAAACTTCCTCACATTTCAGCTCTACGTGAACTTCCTCACATTTCAGCTCTATATTAACTTCCTCACATTTCAGCTCTACATGAACTTCCTCACATTTCAGCTCTACATGAACTTCCTCACATTTCAGCTCTATATTAACTTCCTCACATTTCAGCCCTACATGAACTTTCTCACATTTCAGCTCTACTTGAACTAACTCAAATTTCAGCTCTACATGAACTTCCTCACATTTCAGCCCTACATGAACTTCCTCACATTTCAGCTCTACTTGAACTTCATCTCATTTCAGCTCAACATGAACTTCCTCACATTTCAGCTCTACATGAACTTCCTCACATTTCAGCTCTACGTAAACTTCCTCACATTTCAGCTGTATATTAACTTCCTCACATTTCAGCTCTACGTGAACTTCCTCACATTTCAGCTCTACGTGAACTTCCTCACATTTCAGCTCTACATGAACTTCCTCACATTTCAGCTCTATGTGAATTTCCTCACATTTCAGCTCTATATGAACTTCCTCACATTTCAGCTCTACATGAACTTCCTCACATGTCAGCTCTATATTAACTTCCTCACATTTCAGCTCTACATGAACTTCCTCACATTTCAGCTCTACGTGAACTTCCTCACATTTCAGCTCTATGTGAACTTCCTCACATTTCAGCCCTTAATGAACTTCCTCACATTTCAGCTCTATGTGAACTTCCTCACATTTCAGCTCTACGTAAACTTCCTCACATTTCAGCTCTATATTAACTTCCTCACATTTCAGCTCTACGTGAACTTCCTCACTTTTCAGCTCTACGTGAACTTCCTCACATTTCAGCTCTACATAAACTTCCTCACATTTCAGCTCTATATTAACTTCCTCACATTTCAGCTCTACATGAACTTCCTCACATTTCAGCTCTACATGAACTTCCTCACATTTCAGCTCTATATTAAATTCCTCACATTTCAGCCCTACATGAACTTTCTCACATTTCAGCTCTACTTGAACTAACTCAAATTTCAGCTCTACATGAACTTCCTTACATTTCAGCCCTACATGAACTTCCTCACATTTCAGCTCTACGTGAACTTCATCACATTTCAGCTCAACATGAAATTCCTCACATTTCAGCTCTACATGAACTTCCTCACATTTCAGCTCTACGTAAACTTCCTCACATTTCAGCTCTATATTAACTTCCTCACATTTCAGCTCTACGTGAACTTCCTCACATTTCAGCTCTACGTGAACTTCCTCACATTTCAGCTCTACATAAACTTCCTCACATTTCAGCTCTACGTGAACTTTCTCACATTTCAGCTCTATATTAACTTCCTCACATTTCAGCTCTACATGAACTTCCTCACATTTCAGCTCTACGTGAACTTCCTCACATTTCAGCTCTACGTAAACTTCCTTACATTTCAGCCCTACATGAACATCCTCACATTTCAGCTCTACTTGAACTTTCTCAAATTTCAGCTCTACATGAACTTCCTCACATTTCAGCCCTACATGAACTTCCTCACATTTCAGCTCTACGTGAACTTCATCACATTTCAGCTCAACGTGAACTTCCTCACATTTCAGCTCTACATGAACTTCCTCAAATTTCAGCCCTACTTGAACTTCCTCACATTTCAGCTCTACGTGAACTTCCTCACATTTCAGTCTTACATCAATTTCCTCACATTTCAGCTCTACATGAACTTCCTCACATTTCAGCTCTACGTGAACTTCCTCTCATTTCAGCTCTATATGAACTTCCTCACATTTCAGCTCTACATGAACTTCCTCACATGTCAGCCTTATATTCACTTCCTCACATTTCAGCTCTACATGAACTTCCTCACATTTCAGCTCTACGTGAACTTCCTCATATTTCAGCTCTACGTGAACTTCCTCACATTTCAGCCCTTAATGAACTTCCTCACATTTCAGCTCTACGTGAACTTCCTCACATTTCAGCTCTACGTAAACTTCCTCACATTTCAGCTCTATATTAACTTCCTCACATTTCAGCTCTACGTGAACTTTCTCACATTTCAGCTCTACGTGAACTTCCTCACATTTCAGCTCTACATAAACTTTCTCAGATTTCAGCTCTACGTGAACTTCCTCACATTTCAGCTCTATATTAACTTCCTCACATTTCAGCTCTACATGAACTTCCTCACATTTCAGCTCTACATGAACTTCCTCACATTTCAGCTGTATATTAACTTCCTCACATTTCAGCCCTACATGAACTTTCTCACATTTCAGCTCTACATGAACTTCCTCACATTTCAGCTCTACTTGAACTAACTCAAATTTCAGCTCTACACGAACTTCCTCACATTTCAGCCCTAAATGAACTTCCTCACATTTCATCTCTACGTGAACTTCATCACATTTCAGCTCAACATGAACTTCCTCACATTTCAGCTCTACATAAACTTCCTCAAATTTCAGCCCTACTTGAACTTCCTCACATTTCAGCTCTACGTGAACTTCCTCACATTTCAGTCTTACATCAATTTCCTCACATTTCAGCTCTACATGAACTTCCTCACATTTCAGCTCTACGTGAACTTCCTCACATTTCAGCTCTATATTAACTTTCTCACATTTCAGCTCTAGATGAACTTCCTCACATTTCAGCTCTATGTGAACTTCCTCACATTTCAGTCTTACATCAATTTCCTCACATTTCAGCCATAGATAAACTTCCTTGCATTTCAGCCCTACATGAACTTCCTCACATTTCAGAACGACATGAACTTCCTTACATTTCAGTCATGCATGAACTTCCTCACATTTCATCTCTACATGAACATCCTTACATTTCAGCCATACATGAACTTCCTCACATTTCAGCCCTACATGAACTTTCTCGCATTTCAACTTTACATGAACTTCATCATATTTCAGCCCTACATGAACTTCCTCACATTTCAGCTCTAAATGAACTTCCTCACACTTCAGCCGTACATGAACTTCCTTACATTTCAGCCAAACATGAACTTCCTTTAATTTCATGGCTACATGAACTTCCTCACATTTCAGCCCTACATGAACTTCCTCATATTTCAGCCCTACATGAACTTCCTCATATTTCAGCACTTCATGAACTTTCTCACATTTCAGCTATACATGAACTTCCTCTCATTTCAGCTGTACATGAACCTCCTCACATTTCAGCCCTACATGAACTTTATCACATTTCAGCCCTACATGAACTTCCTCACTTTTCAGCCCTACATGAACTTCCTCACAGTTCAGCACTTAATAAACTTCATCACATTTCAGCCTTATATGATCTCTTAACATTTCAGCAATACATGAACTTCCTCACATTTTAGCCTTACATGAAATATCTCACATTACAGCAATACATTAACTTCCTCAAATTTCAGCCTTACATGAACTTCCTGGAGAAGCAGGACGACATCCTCATGGAGCTTGACAAAGCGCAGCGGAGCAACAGGGAGTTTGAGTTCATCTACAAGGACTTTGAGAGCCAGAAGGTGTGCTACCTTCCTCTCAACACTTTCCTTCTCAAGCCTGGACAGAGGCTCCTGCACTACAAGGTCCTCCTGGAAAGTAAGTGGGCAGGGTGTGTGGGCTGGAAAGTTAGTGGGCTGGGTGTGTAGGCTGGAAAGTAAGTGAGCTGGATGTGTGGGCTGGAAAGTAAGTGGGCTGGATGTGTAGACTGGAAAGTAAGTGGGTTGGCTTTGTAGGCTTGATTGTAAGTGAGTTTGCTGTGTAGGCTAGATAGTAAGTGGGTTTGCTGTGTAGGCTAAATAGTTAGGGGGTTGGCTGTGTAGGCTGGAAAGTAAGTAGGTTGGCTGTGTAGGCTGGAAAGTAAGTGGGTTGGCTGGAAAATAAGTGGGTTGTCTGTGTAGGCATGATAGTAAGTGGGTTGGCTGTGTAGGCTGGATAGTAAGGGGGTTTGCTGTGTAGGCTGGATATTAGGGGGTTGGCCTGTATGAGCTGGAAAGTAAGTGGGTTGGCTGTGTGGGCTGGATAGTATGTGGTTTGGCTGTGTGGGCTGGAAAGTATGTGGGTTGGCTGTGAGGGCTGGATAGTAAGTGGGTTGGCTGTGTGGGCTGGAAAGTAAGTGGGTTGGCTGTGTGGGCTGGATAGTAAGTGGGTTGGCTGTGTGGGCTGTAAGTGGGTTGGCTGTGTGGGCTGGAAAGAAAGTAGGTTGGCTGTGTGGGCTGTAAGTGGGTTGGCTGTGTGGGCTGGAAAGAAAGTGGGTTGGCTGTGTGGGCTGTAAGTGGGTTGGCTGTGTGGGCTGGAAAGTAAGTGGGTTGGCTGTGTGGGCTGGAAAGTAAGTGGGTTGGCTGTGTGGGCTTGAAAGTTAGTGGGTTGGCTGTGTGGGCTGAAAAGTAAGTGGGTGGGCTGTGTGGGCTGGATAGTAAGTGGGTTGGCTGATACTGGTAAAAAAAAAGACAGAAAAGCTGTAGTGTAAATAGTATGCGTAGTTATGTAGAAGATGAATAAATATGAGCCATGCACAGGCTAACCAGATTATCATGAACACCTCTTTCCACCTACTCTGGGTTTTTGTATTGAAAAGGTTAACTTTAAAACTTTAAAAAATATCCATAAAAGCGGAGAGTGCCACCTCTGATTAAAGTGTGAACACTGCGCAGGCTAATCTTGGAATACACTTTACATACATGCATGAGGTCCAATTTTCCCAGAACCAGACTCTGCGTTATACAGGATATTTTGGAGATGAAAGCAGAAATGTAATTATTGAAAAAAACAACAACAACTGTGTTTTAAGTAGTATGCATAGTTATGTTGAAAATGACCACAAATTGATTACATTATAAGGGACTACAAATGAGGTCAAAATGTGTATCTAAGGGGTAAATGGTTATCATGAAGCAGGATTTATAATGTCTTTTTCTATTGCAGGGTTGACCAGACACTATCCCAAATCTCATCCCGACTATATGGATTGCCATGGTAACTGCTACTTGTTGTGCATCCTTTATCATTTACAGCAGTTTCTTGCACTATAAATTGACCACACAGAAGTGGAACAGTGATATACATTTTTATGCCCCTGGTAGGGTGGCATATATCAGTTGAACTGTCAGTTTGTCTGTCAGTCTGTGCGTCCGTCCGAAAACTTTAACATTTGCCATAACTTTTGAAATATTGAAGATAGCAACTTAATATTTGGCATTCGTGTGTATCTCATGGAGCTGCACATTTTGAGTGGTGAAAGGTCAAGGTCATCCTTAAAGGTCAAAAGTAAAAAAACAAAACCCAAGGAAATTAACAAGCTTTAAAGGAAGATCATTTCTATTTTATATCATTTGGCAGGTACAGATGATTTTCACATGGGAAGTAATATTTTTTTAAGAGATATATTTAAAAAAAAAATGTTTAATTCAAAGCGGCACAATAGGGGGCATTGTGTTTCTGACAAATACATCTCTTGTTATTTTATACTTTCCGGTGGTTTATAGAGAAATATCAGTGAAATAAAATTGATATTTCACTGTTTCAAACAGTAACAGTGAAACATATCGATAATTTTCACTGTTTTTCTGTGAAATGACGACATTTTTTTTTACGAAATGACTTCATTTTTTTTACGAAATGACATCATTATTCCAGTTTATTTTATGCTTTCCTGTGGTTTATAGAGAAATATTAGTGAATTAAAACTGATAATACACTGTTTCAAACAGTGAAAATTAACAGTGAAAATTATCGATTATTTTCACTGTTTACTGTGAAATGACATCATTTTTTTACGAAATGACGTCATTATACCAGCGAAATTCTTTAGTTATACTCTTTAACAATGTATATAAACTGTGAAAAAAAAGCATTAAATAAAAAGAACATTTGTTGGATTCGGTGGATTATCAATTTTAATTCACTCATGATCATAGAATTTTTTTTTTTTCTATGATCACTCATGAACTAAAATCGATAATCCACCGAATCCAACAAATATCTTCTATGAAATTCTCCAGTTCAACTCTTTTACAATGTTCATAAACGGCAAAAAAAGAGCATAAAATAGAAACAAAATTTGTTGGATTCGGTGGAATACCGATTTTAATTCACTCGTGATCATAAAAAATTATTTTTTTCACGAAATCGATATTCCACGGAATCCAACAAATATCCTCTATATCATATACAAATGGAATTATACACATTTGTATTATTAACTATGCTCAAACTTTTCTGATTTAAGCTAAAATTTGTCTGAAGAAATGAGAAGCATATCAAATCAAATGCTTTAATATCTTGGTAGCATTGTTTTATAACCAATTCTTATTTTTATGCCCCCCTTCGAAGAAGAGGGAGTATATTGCTTTGCTCATGTCGGTTGGTAAGTCCGTTGGTCGGTCCACCAGAAGGTTTCCAGATGATAACTCAAGAACCCTTAGGCCTAGGATCATGAAACTTCATAGGTACATTGATCATGACTGGCAGATGACCCCTATTGATTTTCAGGTCACAAGGTCAAAGGTCAAGGTCACAGTGACTCAAAATAGTAAAATGGTTTCCGGATGATAACTCAAGAATGCTTAGGCCTAGGATCATAAAACTTCATAGGTACATTGATCATGACTGGCAGATGACCCCTATTGATTTTCTGGTCACTAGGTCAAAGGTCAAGTTCACAGTGACTCGAAATAGTAAAATGGTTTCCGGATGATAACTCAAGAATGCTTACGCCTAGGATCATGAAACTTCATAGGTACATTGATCATGACTGGCAGATAACCCCTATTGATTTTCAGGTCACTAGGTCAAAGGTGAAGGCCATAGTGACAAAAACGTATTCACACAATGGCTGCCACTACAACTGACAGCCCATATGGGGGCATGCATGTTTTACAAACAGCCCTTGTTACTTAATGTTCTACCTTTCAAATTTTAATGGATGTTTTTTGGGGGTAAAATATACACATTTTGCGCGACATTTTACTGTTGCAGTGATGGCAAATTTCATAATGTATTTTCAATTTTATCAATACTAACCATCAAAAAGGACATATTTCATAGTATGTTTTTGTTATTGTAGCAACATTAACAAAGCTGATAGAAATGGTACAGATGTTCAGATCTCAGCGAAAATGCATGGTATGTGTTAACTTATTTCATAACAAAAAGTGTCATACCAGATTAGCCTGTGTGGACTTAACATGCTAATCTGGGAGGACACTTTAAGCACAAGCATTAAGCTGCAATTTTCAAGAACACAGCTCATTTTTATAAAACTGAGATGATTTTTTTCTCTTTCAAAATCATATTTGTTAAGTAAAAATGGAAAAACAACACTTTATGGAATGCTGTTATAGATATGTCAGTTAGTAATTGATAGTTATCAAGTGGCTTACTGTTTTGTGTTTAGGAAAACTTACAAAAGCTGATGGAGCTTCAGAGAGATTTGGTTGGACTTGAAAATCTTGTACATCCTGATAGGGTGAGTGGAACTCGTTAACATTATGTTACAGACATTTTTGAGGTTTAGGAAAAATGTCTCAGGAATGTTTCTGTAAATGTATATTTTCCATCTAATACACATTACGATCAACCATCTCATGGAAACAATTTTGACATATAATTATTTAATCTAGGGTATTCATTTCTTGTTCTTATAATTTGAAATTATCAGTGATTGTTGCATTAAAATAACTCCTTTTTTTGCACTCAGAACTCAAATTTGTTCTTTTTAAAAAGTTAATATGATTTGTTATTTAGGAAAAAAACAATGGACAAAAAGCAGAAATTAGTGACCAAGAAGATATTTAGGTCATTGGTAGGCTCACATTTTTATGAAACAATAACAATAAATGATACCGGAGTTAACAAGAACAATATTCTGTCATTTACAAAAGCAAATAATTTTTGTATGCTTATTTGTTGTTCAGGAGTTCATTAGAGAAGGATGCCTGCAGAAGTTTTCACGGAAAGGCTATCAGCAAAGAATGTTCTTTCTGGTAAGACAATCTTGTGTCTTGACACGAATTTAATATTTAAAAAAAAATGGATATATTATTTATTATAGCGTTTCAGTTTGTATGCGAATAAGGAGAAAAGTTCTAAGTATGGACAACAAAATTTGAGGGTTTTTTGGAAAAAATATTTGGAAATTTTGTATTAAAAATACGAAAAAATATATACTTTTTAAAACATTTTTCGACCAAATCAAACAAAACAACCCTTATCTATTTTGGCTATGTTTAGTTTAAATCTATTTATTGAAACTTGATTACATGGAATCCTAAGGCTTATTGAAATGCTCTTGAGTCTGTTTCCTGGGTAGAACTAATGTCTTGACCTTTCCTGGTGTTCCTGTTTCCTGGGTAGAACTAATGTCTTGACCTTTCCTGGTGTTCCTGTTTCCTGGGTAGAACTAATGTCTTGACCTATCCTGGTGTTCCTGTTTCCTGGGTAGAACTAATGTCTTGACCTATCCTGGTGTTCCTGTTTCCTGGGTAGAACTAATGTCTTGACCTATCCTGGTGTTCCTGTTTCCTGGGTAGAACTAATGTCTTGACCTATCCTGGTGTTCCTGTTTCCTGGGTAGAACTAATGTCTTGACCTTTCCTGGTGTTCCTGTTTCCTGGGTAAAACTAATGTCTTGACCTTTCCTGGTGTTCCTGTTTCCTGGGTAGAACTAATGTCTTGACCTTTCCTGGTGTTCCTGTTTCCTGGGTAGAACTAATGTCTTGACCTATCCTGGTGTTCCTGTTTCCTGGGTAGAACTAATGTCTTGACCTTTCCTGGTGTTCCTGTTTCCTGGGTAGAACTAATGTCTTGACCTATCCTGGTGTTCCTGTTTCCTGGGTAGAACTAATGTCTTGACCTTTCCTGGTGTTCCTGTTTCCTGGGTAGAACTAATGTCTTGACCTATCCTGGTGTTCCTGTTTCCTGGGTAGAACTAATGTCTTGACCTATCCTGGTGTTCCTGTTTCCTGGGTAGAACTAATGTCTTGACCTATCCTGGTGTTCCTGTTTCCTGGGTAGAACTAATGTCTTGACCTTTCCTGGTGTTCCTGTTTCCTGGGTAGAACTAATGTCTTGACCTTTCCTGGTGTTCCTGTTTCCTGGGTAGAACTAATGTCTTGACCTTTCCTGGTGTTCCTGTTTCCTGGGTAGAACTAATGTCTTGACCTTTCCTGGTGTTCCTGTTTCCTGGGTAAAACTAATGTCTTGACCTTTCCTGGTGTTCCTGTTTCCTGGGTAGAACTAATGTCTTGACCTTTCCTGGTGTTCCTGTTTCCTGGGTAGAACTAATGTCTTGACCTATCCTGGTGTTCCTGTTTCCTGGGTAGAACTAATGTCTTGACCTATCCTGGTGTTCCTGTTTCCTGGGTAGAACTAATGTCTTGACCTATCCTGGTGTTCCTGTTTCCTGGGTAGAACTAATGTCTTGACCTTTCCTGGTGTTCCTGTTTCCTGGGTAGAACTAATGTCTTGACCTTTCCTGGTGTTCCTGTTTCCTGGGTAGAACTAATGTCTTGACCTTTCCTGGTGTTCCTGTTTCCTGGGTAGAACTAATGTCTTGACCTTTCCTGGTGTTCCTGTTTCCTGGGTAGAACTAATGTCTTGACCTTTCCTGGTGTTCCTGTTTCCTGGGTAGAACTAATGTCTTGACCTTTCCTGGTGTTCCTGTTTCCTGGGTAGAACTAATGTCTTGACCTATCCTGGTGTTCCTGTTTCCTGGGTAGAACTAATGTCTTGACCTATCCTAGTGTTCCTGTTTCCTGGGTAGAACTAATGTCTTGACCTTTCCTGGTGTTCCTGTTTCTTGGGTAGAACTAATGTCTTGACCTTTCCTGGTGTTCCTGTTTCCTGGGTAGAACTAATGTCTTGACCTTTCCTGGTGTTCCTGTTTCCTGGGTAGAACTAATGTCTTGACCTTTCCTGGTGTTCCTGTTTCCTGGGTAAAACTAATGTCTTGACCTTTCCTGGTGTTCCTGTTTCCTGGGTAGAACTAATGTCTTGACCTTTCCTGGTGTTCCTGTTTCCTGGGTAGAACTAATGTCTTGACCTATCCTGGTGTTCCTGTTTCCTGGGTAGAACTAATGTCTTGACCTATCCTGGTGTTCCTGTTTCCTGGGTAGAACTAATGTCTTGACCTATCCTGGTGTTCCTGTTTCCTGGGTAGAACTAATGTCTTGACCTTTCCTGGTGTTCCTGTTTCCTGGGTAGAACTAATGTCTTGACCTTTCCTGGTGTTCCTGTTTCCTGGGTAGAACTAATGTCTTGACCTTTCCTGGTGTTCCTGTTTCCTGGGTAGAACTAATGTCTTGACCTTTCCTGGTGTTCCTGTTTCCTGGGTAGAACTAATGTCTTGACCTTTCCTGGTGTTCCTGTTTCCTGGGTAGAACTAATGTCTTGACCTTTCCTGGTGTTCCTGTTTCCTGGGTAGAACTAATGTCTTGACCTTTCCTGGTGTTCCTGTTTCCTGGGTAGAACTAATGTCTTGACCTTTCCTGGTGTTCCTGTTTCCTGGGTAGAACTAATGTCTTGACCTTTCCTGGTGTTCCTGTTTCCTGGGTAGAACTAATGTCTTGACCTTTCCTGGTGTTCCTGTTTCCTGGGTAGAACTAATGTCTTGACCTTTCCTGGTGTTCCTGTTTCCTGGGTAGAACTAATGTCTTGACCTTTCCTGGTGTTCCTGTTTCCTGGGTAGAACTAATGTCTTGACCTTTCCTGGTGTTCCTGTTTCCTGGGTAGAACTAATGTCTTGACCTTTCCTGGTGTTCCTGTTTCCTGGGTAGAACTAATGTCTTGACCTATCCTGGTGTTCCTGTTTCCTGGGTAGAACTAATGTCTTGACCTATCTTGGTGTTCCTGTTTCCTGGGTAAAACTAATGTCTTGACCTTTCCTGGTGTTCCTGTTTCCTGGGTAGAACTAATGTCTTGACCTATCCTGGTGTTCCTGTTTCCTGGGTAAAACTAATGTCTTGACCTTTCCTGGTGTTCCTGTTTCCTGGGTAGAACTAATGTCTTGACCTATCTTGGTGTTCCTGTTTTCAGTTCAGTGACATGCTGGTGTACACAAGTCGGACAGCCACGCAGCACATGCAGTTCAAAGTTCATGGGCAGGTCCCACTCAGGGGAATGATTGTACGTAGCAAAGATAGAAGCTTAGTATTCTGCCATGATTGTCCAACATCAGTCATTTAATACTTCTTTTACAGAGGAATGCTTCCTGATCAGAAGCCATACTGATTGGGTTTTTGAAAATGATCATTTAAATGCTTCTCTAGTAAGATTCAAACTTGTGTCAATTTAGATTCTGACTTACGACCTACAGATCACCATCAATCTGGCATCAAATTTCGAAGTCATTATAATATAACCATAATATTCGAGGATTAAATTATATAAAATTTTGTGATGCAGTAAATATTTAATCAAAAAGGAAACTTTGTCTCGGACAGTCAGTAAAGGGAATAAAAGAGAGTAAATGGGAATAAAAGAGAGCAGGCATGGTATTACAGGTTGAGGAGCACTAATTAGGACAATTAGGCTAATTAGGAACAACACTTTCGGCATAAACTGGATTTTGTAAAGAAGAGTTCTCCTTTAAAGAAAAAAACGTTCCATAAAAGCTGAAAGTGTATTTCCTGATTAGAAAGTGCAGACTGCACAGGCTTATATGGTACGGCATTTTAGGCACATTGTTTTGGATATTTGTTAAAGCAAGTCAAAGAGAGTCTGCCTTTTATTACAGGTAGAAGAGTCAGACCATGCCAAGATGGCCGATGCTAACAGCTTTGCAATATACGGGGGCAACAAATGCGTTCTCGTGGCAGCTAGGTAGGTACAACGGCATGTTAGGATTTCGCTGTAAAGCTGAGAGGCTTAATATGTTATGATGAAATTGAATTACATCTTGTTATTGTATGGTGTTCTTTTGCTAGTAATTTGCATGTGTAATTATGTATCTTCAATCCTATAATGTAGTTTTAAAAGTATCTAAATTATTTACCTTTCTAGTATGATACTTTTAACATGTCAATTTCTGTGTTGATTTCTTACTCCTCAATGTTGACTGTTTCTTCTCTAGCGCCCGTGAGGATCTAATTGTTTATCTCACCAAAACAAACACATATGAGCCTTGTTGTTGGAGAGCAGGTTAAATGCATGTGTGGAATGTGTCTTCCCAGATAAGCTTGTGCTGTTTGCACAGGCTAATCAGAGATGACACTTTTCATGGAAACTGGATTTCACAAAAAAAGAGAGTGTTTTTTTTAACAAAAAATATCATATTAAGACATTAATACCAAGCGGAAAGTGTTGTCCCAGACTGCACAGGCTAATCTGGGACGACACTTTACGCTCCTACATTAAGCCCCATTTTCCCAGAGCTAGGCTCATTTCCACTGTTTTTAACACTACAGCTCCCAGGAGGAGAAGGACAAGTGGATTGAGGACTTGAACGAGGCTGTGCAGCAAGCCAAGACACGCCAGGACGACAAGATGGCCTCCCCCACACTCAAAACCAGCACCAGTAAGTCGGATGCACCCACCACCACCGCCCCAATCCTCAAATTTGCGAAAAATTGTGTTATGATATCTGGTGTAAGTTCAAAGTGATTGTTAACCAGGTTTTCCGAAGGAAAAAACTGGTTATTAGATTGGCGAGTGTCGGCGGGCAGGCGGGACAAGCTTGTCCGGGCCATACCTTTGGCGTCCATTGTGAGATTTTAAAATCATTTGGCACATTTGTTCACCATCATTGGACGGTGTGTCGCCCGAAAGAATTATCCATATCTCCAAGGTCAAGATCACACTTTGAGTTCAAAGGTCAAAAATGGCAATAAATGATCTTGTGCGGACCATAACTATGTCATTCATTGTGAAATTTTAAAATTACTTGGCACATTTGTTCACAATCATTGGACAATGTGTCATGCGAAAGAATTACGTCGATATCTCCAAGGTCCAGGTCACACTTGGAGTTCAAAAGAGAAACATGGCGGGTGTGTCATGCTAAAGAATTACGTCGATATCTCCAAGGTCAAGGTCACACTTGGAGTTCAAAAGTGAAAAATGGCGGATGTGTCATGTGAAAGAATTACGTCGATATCTCCAAGGTCAAGGTCACACTTTGAGTTCAAAGGTCAAAGATGGTCATAAATGATCTTGTCCGGGCCATTTCTATGTCATTCATTGTGAGATTTTAAAATGAAAATGTACATTTATTTTGTTCACAGTCATTGGATGGCGTGTAAGCGAAAGAATTCAAGAGTTCAAAGGTCAAAATGGCCATCAATAATAATGGAATAATAATTTTTAAGAATCGCCATAAATTAGCTTCTCTTGTTTTGTGAAGACAACATGCAAAATAAATATTCTGTGTCAATGCTGCATATGGGGGTTTATCACGTCTGTGACAAAGCTCTTGTTATAAATAAAAAAAAATGAAAGCCTGGTTTTTTGACAATGTTGTCCCTTATTTTATTTTGGAAACCAAGCTTCCAGGTTTTGGGTCAGTTTTATTGTCAAACGTAGTGAACACTTTCTGCTCAAAACCATTATGTTCCTTGTGTGCTCCTGGGGAGCTTTTGCTGACTTGTTAAATAATTACCAGCATTCTTGACAATCGGCTCGACATGTTGCAAACAGAACAGGCAGCCAGTGATCAACAGTGATCCCAATTTTCCTGAATCATGTGTCCTGGCACATAACTGTCAAAGCCGTGAGGGAAATAAGTTAATTATTTTTACAAGGCTCCACTTATTATCTGTGCTATGTCCTGGGAAAATGCATGTGCATAAGGTGTTGTCCTGTGCAGATTGCTCAAGCTAGATTTGTGGTGTAAAGAGCCTTCCTTGAAATGAAAACATTCCATAAAAGCATTAAGTTTGGTCCCGTGTTGCGATCTGCACAGGCCTATCTATGCACATGCATTAAGCCCAGTTTTCGCAGAACGAGACTCATTTGTATGGCGGCCTTTACCTTGCAGGCTCCATGGAATCACACGAAGGTGAGAACCACTCTCCCCCATCACCAGAGAAGCAGATCCAACACCGAGCCAACACCACCATGCACGTTTGCTGGCACAGAAACACCTCCGTCAGCAAGGGTGATCATGAGAAAGCTATTAAGGTATGTCATTGATAATGAAAAAGCTATCAAGATATGATGGAGATAAGAGTGTTTGTATTTTTACACTTTACCACCTAGATAAGTATGTCGTCTTGTTTGAAGTCCCTGAGAAAATCAAATTAAATTTAAGACCCTTCTTGCTAGATTCACGTTTTAAAGCCTTCAATTCCAGCACTAAGATACAAATAAGCAGCAAACAGTATAAAACCTAAACAGACTGTGAGTTACTTGCTGTTTTGGTTTTATACTGGTTGCATTTAGCTATTTTTACTTTGCTTCTGAGTAGGAAATGGTTTATGACAGTCTGGTGATCACAATGGTTGTTACTTTGGCCACATGGCTATAAATTCCACTCCCAGTGTATGTGAGTTGTGTTGGATTCTCCAGTGTCCACCCTCAGCACTAAAGCCCACCTGAATTTAATGGAATCCTTCAAAAAAAAATATCTGACAGACAGGCAGGTAGACAGACAGACAGGCAGACTGACAGACAGACAGACACGCAGACAGACAGACACGCAGGCAGACAGACAGGCAGACAGACATGCAGGCAGATAGACAGACAGACAGACATGCAGGCAGACAGACAAGCAGGCAGACAGACACGCAGGCAGACAGACAGGCAGACTGACAGACAGGCAGGTAGACAGACATGCAGGCAGACAGACAGACTGACAGACAGGCAGGTAGACAGACAGACAGACAGGCAGGTAGACAGACAGACAGGCAGACAGACAGGCAGACTGACAGACAGGCAGACAGACATGCAGGCAGACAGAAACACAGGCAGGCAGACTGACAGATAGACAGACATGCAGGCAGACAGACACGCAGGCAGACAGACAGGCATTCAGTGACTGACAGACAGACAGACAGACAGACATGCAGGCAGACAGACGCGCAGGCAGACAGACATGCAGGCAGACAGACACGCAGGCAGACAGACAGACAGACACGCAGGCAGATGGACAGACAGACACGCAGGCAGGCAGACAGACAGACAGACATGCAGGCAGACAGACAGACACGCAGGCAGACAGACATGCAGATAGACAGACACCCCCCTCCCCCCCTGGATCCCCCCTCATTCCCCCCCCCCCCAATTTTTTTTGTAAAGATCATCTTATAAATAACCTCCACACCCTCACACTATACCCCCCCCCCCCCACCCCAAAAAAATGATTTTTATGCCCCCAGTAGGGTGGCTAATAGCAGTTGAACTGTCCGTCAGTATGTTAGTCAGTCTGTCCGTCCGTCCGAAAAAAACTTTAACATTGGCCATAACTTTTTCACTATTAAAGATAGCAACTTGACATGTGGCATGCGTGTGTATCTCATGGAGCTGCACATTTTGAGTGGTGAAAGGTCAAGGTCATCCTTCAAGGTCAAATGTCAAATTTATGACGTCTGTCCGTCCGAAAACTTTAACATTGGCCATTACTTTTTCAATATTGAAGATAGCAACTTGATATTTGGCATGAATGTGTATCTCATGGAGCTGAACATTTTGAGTGATGAAAGGTGAAGGTCAAGGTCATCCTCCAAGGTCAAATGTCAAATATATGGCGTCTGTCCCTGCTAGAACTTTAACATTGGCCATAACTTTTTAATATTGAAGATAGCAACTTGATATTTGGCATGCATGTGTATCTCATGAAGCTGCACATTTTGAGTGGTGGAAGTTCAAGGTCAAGGTCATCCTTCAAGGTTAAAGTTAAAAAAAAATATTCAAAGCGGCATTATCATGAAGCTGCACATTTTGAGTGGTGGAAGTTCAAGGTCAAGGTCATCCTTCAAGGTCAAGGTCATCCTTCAAGGTCAAAGGTAAAAAAAATCAATCAAAGCGGCGTTATCATGAAGCTGCACATTTTGAGTGGTGGAAGTTCAAGGCTATCCTTCAAGGTCAAGGTCATCCTTCAACAAGGTCAAAGGTCAAAAAAATATATTTCAAAGCGGCGTTCTCATAAAGCTGCACATTTTGAGTGGTGGAAGTTCAAGGTCAAGGTCATCCTTCAAGGTCAAAGGTAAAAAAATATATTAAAAAATTCAAAGCGGCGCATTGTGTTTCTGATGAACACATCTCTTGGGGTTTTTTTTCAAACATTGTTAAAAAACACAAATATTTATTTTTATTATTTTATTTTTAGCTCGACTATTATATATGAAATATATATAGTGGAGCTATCCTACTCAACCCGGCGTCTGCGTTAGCGTGTAAATGTAAAAGTTTTTGTACTACCCCAAATATTTTCTTTGTCCCTTGACATATTGCTTTCATATTTTGCATACTTGTTTACCAACATGACCCCAACCTATTAACAAGAGCAGACAACTCTATCAAGCATTTTGTCATAATTATGGCCCCTTTTCCACTGAGAATATGCAGCAAATGTTAAAGTTTTCGTACTACCCCATTTATTTTCATTGTCCCTTGACATATTGCTTTTATATTTTGCATACTTATTTACCAATATCACCCAACCTATAAACAAGAGCAGACAACTCTATCAAGCATTTTGTCATAATTATTGCCCCTTTTATACTTAGAATATGCATATTATTAATAAATCTATGTTAAAGTTTGCGTACTACCCCAAATATTTCCTATATCCTTTGACATATTGCTTTTATATGTTGCATACTTGTTTACCAACATGACCCCAACCTATAAACAAGGGCAGACCACTGTATCAAGCATTTTGACATAATTATGGCCCCTTTTACACTTAGATAATTGGACATTTTGCTTAAATTGCCATAACTTCTTTATTTATGATCACATTTTATTATCACTTTGACAAAACAACACTTACCTGAATGCCACAATGGATTCCACCCAAACAATACCCCACGCCCCTACCAGAATTCCTCCCCCCCCCCCCCCCCCCCAACCTCACCCCCCCCCCCTAATTTTTTTTTTGTTTAAACATCATCTTATAAATTACCCCCCCCCCCCCACATTATACCCCCGTCTCACCTCCACCCCCCCCCTACCCCCCACCCACCCCCCCCCCCAAAATTTTTGTTTGTTTGTTTTAACATCATCTAATAAATTACCACACCCCACATTATACCCCCCTCTCACCCCCCCTATCCCCGCCCCCCCCCCCCCCATTTTTTTTTTTTTTTAAACATCATCTAATAAATTACCACACCCCACATTAAACCCCCCTATCACTACCCTACCCCGCCCCCCTACCCCCCCCCAAACTTTTTTTTATTCCTTTTTTTATTTTGAAAGATCGTCTAATAATTTGTTGAATATGAACGATTTCCCCATGATGGCTTACGTTATACAGTCAAGCACTCAAATAGTCGAGCGCGCTGTCCACTGACAGCTCTTGTTGAAAATTACGAACCATCCCACCCAAGAATCCCCCCGCCATTGCATTTTTTTGGCATTTTTGGAAGATAATGTAATAAATGACCACACCCCCACACTATACACCACTCTCCACCCCTCCCTCCTTTGTGATTGAAATTGAGATAGGTCCCTACACCTTTAAAAAGAAAAATAGATGAGCGGTCTGCACTCGCAAGGCGGTGCTCTTGTAATACAAAATGCTGCCACCTTTCAGAACCAGCTGAGTGGCTACCTGCTGCGCAAGTTCAATAACAGCAATGGCTGGCAGAAGCTGTGGGTTGTCTTCACAAACTTCTGTCTGTACTTCTATAAAACATACCAGGTAAAGCAGACTGCTTTATGAATCAACTATTTTTTGAAGCTCAGACCATGACCACATTTATAGTAAGGGTAAGTCCACTCTATTCAATCAGACTACGATTACAATTATAGTAAGAGCATTCCATTCTTGATGAATAAATAGTCCACTCTTCACTAGGCTTTTTGGATCAATCCGTCAAGTTTTGCAGGTTTGTGTTACTTTCCAGATTTGACTGATATTTTAAATTAAGCTGAGGTTAATTTAAATCTATTGTGGCCTTTTGGAATAGGTCTTTTAGAAACTAACCTTTATAAAATTAGCCATATTAACTGGCTAAAAATATTCTACACCAATCCTGTAGTAAAATTCTTTAAAAAAAAAGAGTAGTAATCTGGTAAAATTCTTCAGCTATATTAACCTGCTGAAAATTTTACAACAATAACGATTCTCTAATATATATAGTAATCATCTGAAAAAACAGAACACTAGATTACTAATATTCATAATATTTGCCCATCAATATAGAGTATTGTAAAGTATCCACATAGTTCACAACACAGTAATCACTTTGTATAGATATTAAAGTAACAAGGCATCTTGTTCTGGTTACTGTGATAGGTCATATTTTACAGGATGACTTTCCATTGGCCAGCCTACCGTTGCTAGGATACGCTGTCAGCCAATCAGAAGACGAGGACGGCATTCAAAAAGACAATGTGTTTAAGCTTCAATTCAAAAACCATGTTTACTTCTTTCGGGCTGAGAGCCAATATACTTTCGAAAGGTAATCAACACGCTGATGATTTATTTGTTGGTCAATTATTACTTAAGGCCTAAGTATACTAGTGATTACAGTAAGAGTAGTTTAAATATAATCCTTTGATAATTTGTAACTTCAGATGTAACAACAGCATGCTGATTTATTGATAATACTTGAAATGCTTCTATTTTTGGTATAAAAGTGGGTTCACAACGTGGTTTCTAAAGGAATACAATATTAACAATCATTGAATGAAAACATGTTTATAGCTGTCCTAACCAAAAGAAACGGTGACGTGGTACAATAATTACTCGATCAACTAATTTCAATTGATAAGTTTGTTGTATTAACCTAAGTTTGTAGATTTAAAGCATTAATTTAAGATTTATCTACCCTGTAGATTAAAAGCATTAATTTAAGATTTATCTACCCTGTCTTGTTTGTATTTGAGCAGCGCAGTGAAAATAGGACTAAATGCTTGTTTGTAAAATGTCATCCCAGGTAAGCCAATGCAGAATCTTCGCTTTTATGTTGTTGTTTTTTTTGTTTACAGGAAGATTTTCTAAGCAAAAACCAAGATTAGACAGAGAAATACATCCCTTATTAACCTGTGCAAACTGCACAGGCTAATCTAGGATGAATCTTCACCCACTTGCATTAAGCCCTATTTTGCCAGAGCGAGGCTCATTTTGATAATTGACATTTCAGATGGATGGAGGTGATCAACAGTGCCACAAGTTCTGCCAGGCGCATTCGATTGTTCAGCAGAATGGACTCCACCCAACCGTGACCCACTTTTATTAAAAACGGAAATTCCCGAAGTGCTATTTTTAGAAGCTGAATTATTTTACAGTTATTTTTATAGCACAAATGTGACATGAGTGAAATGTGCACACAGTGGTTTTAAAAGAAAGGAGAACATTTTAGTCAGTTTTTGTGATGAAAATATTTGTGTTTAAGAATAATCTTAAAAACATATTTATATATTGGTAGCATGTCATGTATTTGACATATTTTCATAAATATGTAGAATATTTATAATGTACAATTTTACACATTACTATTTTCATATAATTGTTATAAGAAACCACGAATTTGTATTCAATTCAAGTATGTTGTAAACAAAGTGTGTTTTGTATTAAGCATTTGATGTGACATTTTACAATCCATTCTGTAATTTCTTAAATTTAATTTTTAATTTTGAAATTTATGCACGTAAATGTATGTAGGTTGCACAAAGGCTTGGCTTGTAGATATTTCGGTCTGTATTGTTAGACATAGGAATTGGTATGCACAGATTTGTTGGGGAAAAAAATATAGATACTAAACAACCAAATCAAAATACCAAACTTTACTATAAACAAGGGTGCAGGTTTTTACTTCAAACATTCAAATTTAAAAGATTGTGCACTTTATACATCGCTCATTTGCAAAATTTATATATTGTGCAATCATTTACAGTAACAATAGAATACTAAAGCTTATTTTGTAGGCTATACAATCTTTATAGATAGTATTGTTGCTTTGTTTTTTAAATTATAGATTTCAGAATTGGACTGTTTTATTAACATTAATAAAATTAATCAATTTACTGGAGCGCTTCATATAGCTGAAAATGAATGCTTTGTTTATATTTTCTTTGAACAAATGATAAAGTCATTTTAATGACTGAAATACTTTTAAAAACAGCAGAAAATTCAAACAACAAACGACACTTAGACATTAAACAATAAAACATTATTGTATGTATTTTAATTTTATTGATGGTATATTTCTAGCATTATAATATAAATATGAAAACATTAAATTATTTCCCATAATTTCCCTTGTTATATTTTAGAGTGAGGTCCAGCTTACAAGGTGTACTTGACATTTTAAATTCAATAGATTTTAAATCGACGTGTACTTTGTAGTTACATATGAAATTAATTTTATTGTTGTGAAGTGTTTGATGCATTTTTCTCTGAGCTTCTGTTTGCAAGGAGACTCATTCATATATTTCATAAAAAGAGGCTTTTACTTATTTTTAAATGATATGAGCCAACCTTTGGGAAAACGGTGCTTAATGCATGTGTAGTGTCGTCCCAAATTTGTCTGTGCAGGCCGCAGAGGCTAGTCAGGGAGGACACTTTTTGCCTCAACTGAATGTTTGTTTAGAAGGGACCTCCTTTAACCCTTTCCCACTCAGAAGCAAAGTGAAAATGGCTATGTGCAAACAGCATAAAACCAGAACAGCCTGTGATTAGCTCGCAGTCTGTTCAGGTTTTATGCTGTTTGCTGCTCTACAGTATCTAAGGGTTGGAACTGAAACCTTTAAAACTTGGATCTAGTAAGAAAGGCCTTTTATAAAATTAAACTTTCTGAGGGACTGCATATGCGTACAAATATGTATCTAAGTGGTTAAGGGTTAAACGAAAAATTCCATAAAAGCGGAAAATGTCGTCCCTGATAATCAGGGATGAAACTTTACACACATGCATTAAGCCCTGTTTTCTCAGAACGTGGCTCAAATGGAATATTGCACATGTGTGATCATGCCTGAAATTCTTCATGTTGATCTCGGAAATATTGTGTTTCTATAAAAATTATGTGCAAAACTGTTGCAGAGTTGGTGAAACCAAGAAGAATGATTGTTGCATTGATTGAAAGTCTGTTAATAACATTGATAAAAATGTTTATGAAGATTGTGAATTTTAAGTTAACTATGAGCAATACATAAATGTTTAAATTTTGGTTTGATATGATTTTTATACTTGGTTATTTTATATGATTTCATTTAGTGCAATAATATTGTAATACCTAGTTACCTGAATATTTAGATAAATTATAAAAGGTGAATATTTATGCCCCGCTTTGGAGAAGAGGGGGTATATTGTTTTGCGTATGTTGGTCGATCTGTCTGTCCGTCCACCAGATGGTTTCTGGATGATAACTCAAGAACTCTTAGGCATAGGATCATGAAACTTCATAGGTACATTGATCATGACTGGCAAATGACCCCTACTGATTTTACCGGTCACTAGGTCACAGTGACTCAAAATAATAAAATGGTTTCCGGATGATAACTCAAGAATGCTTATGCCTAGGATCATGAAACTTCATAGGCTTATTAATCATGACTGGCAGATGACCCCTATTGATTTTCAGGTCACTAGGACAAAGGTCAAGGTCACAGTGACTCGAAACAGTAAAATGGTTTCCGGATGATAACTCAAGAATGCTTACACCTAGGATCATGAAACTTCATAGGAACATTGATCATGACCGGTAGATGACCCCTATTGATTTTCAGGTCTCTAGGTCAAAGGTCAAGGTCACAGTGACTCGAAACAGTAAAATGGTTCCGGATGATAACTCAAGAATGCTTACACCTAGGATCATGAAACTTCATAGGAACATTGATCATGACTGGTAGATGACCCCTATTGATTTTCAGGTCACTAGGCCAAAGGTCAAGGTCACAGTTACTCGAAACAGCAAAATAGTTTCCGGATGATAACTCAAGAATGCTTACGCCTTGAATCATGAAACTTGATGGGTACATTGATGATGACTGGCAGATGACCCCTATTGATTTTCAGGTCACTAGGTCAAAGGTCACAGTGACTCGAAACAGTAAAATGGTTTCCAGATGATAACTCAAGAATAATTAGGCCTAGGATCAAGAAACTGCATAGGAACATTGATCCTGACTGGTAGATGACCCCTATTGATTTTCAGGTCACAAGGTTGAAGGTCAAGGTTATAGTGTCAAAAAACGTATTCACACAATGGATTTCACTACAGCTGACAGCCCATATGGGGGGCATGCTTGTTTTACAAACAGCCGTTGTTTATTTTAGATAACTGTGCACCATGGCTTCAATATTTAAATTGTATAGCAAAAATAAGGCCCATAAGAAAAAAATGTGTCATTTATTTCCATAAAGCAAGCATATTTAAGTATATATTTTATTTCAAACAAAAACAAACAGGTTAAACGTTGAGGAAACAAAGACATGAAAGTGAACGAGAAATGTAAAATAAATGTCTTGCAGAACTAAAAATTTTGTCTTTTTGTTGTATAAAAAATCATAATTATACACTTGCTGTAAAGGTCGGTATTTCCCACATCAGTGTATATTTTAAATAATTTAAAGCTTATCTGTGAATATTTTTCTTAACTGTATGATCCTTTGTTTTAAGTTGATAAAAAACTTGACACAATTTTAAAAAGTGATAAATGTTATTGTAATGCTTTTTTGTTATGTGCTTTTATGTAACCTTGCCTTAACTTAGAATGAGCAATAGAAAGGTTTGAACGTGTAAACAGTGTTTCCTTCTCAAATCTGCACACATTACAGTTATATACTCATGAGATTAGACATCAATCGCATTGATCAGAAACAAATAATTAAAGGTAAACTTAAAATCTTCATATATATTTGTGTGTGTTTGTTTTTTGAATGGTGTACATACATATTATTCAGCGCTTATACAAACGTTATTGGTTGTAGTGTTTATACCATTTCGCTAACTTTGGAAATGAAATTTATTTGAAAATGCATTTATTAATCGAAACCCAAGTATGACTATATTTGTTTACTATAATATGTGCCTTGTATCACATTATCATAGTTATGCAAAACACTCTACAGTAGTTATTGTATAGAAGCTTATGTAATGTGTTGAGAGATATCTAAATACATGTGTATCTGGCAATTTAGCTGCGATCTTGGAAAACAGGGCTTAATGCATGCACGTTAAGTGTCCCGGAAAATCAGGGAAGACACTCACCTCATAGACTAGATTGTTTAGTTTCCTTAAAACATGAGTCAAGCCTGATTAGCCTGTGCCAACTGCAAAGCTGGGAAAACAATTTACGCACGAGCATTAAGCCCCATTTTCCCAGAGCGAGCCTCAAATGTATGCGTTTATTCCATTCCAGTTTTTGTATGCCGAGATGTATTTCTGTAAATAGCCTTCTTTGAGTGATTCCGTTATGTGTACTCCGGAGAAATATTGTTGTTGTTGTTGTAGTTGAAGTGCATGTGTATATCTATTGTATTCAGAATTTAAAAACATTCAAACAAATTGTTTTGATATAATTTTAATACTGGTTCATTTTCCTTATTTAAAACACCATTGCAAATATTGTGCATGGATAATTAAGGACTCCATAAAATCAAAATAAATCTCACAGATGTTTGTATTATTTCAATTCATCAACTTTTTGTTTAAATTTTGTAATCTCGTTCATGGATGGTATGTGATATTTCTTTATTCCAATGTCATCTTGATTATTCTACCTTTCTGTTTGTCCATTATCCTTGAACTAACCCAAATGGATAACGAATGGATTCTGCAGTCATATGCGTTAACACATGGTGATACAACTAAAATATCTTGCTCAAAAGACACTGAAGTACTGTGTTTTCAAAAGAAAAAGACTCTTGGAGTCCCAGTTGTGTTATTGATTGTCCCAAACTTATTTTCTCAATTGTTTGTATTTAATCTCCTGATTTATTCATATGATTCTGTCCTTTTTGTCCACTATTGTATGAATGTTAATTAAACTTTTAAGAGCAGTGAACAGAGTCTTAGCATGTTTAATTTTTGTGGCCAGCACAGGGCAAAATTTTGTGTTTTATCTTCAAATGTTTTACTTCAAGTTTCTAAATAGTTATTATGTTGTTGTGTTTTTGTAAACTGCATTTACCAGTACTCCTCATAAACTTGTGAATCAAGTTATGACACAATTAACGGTTTATCTAATCATTCCCAATGCAAATAAATTAATTTATGCTTAGCACAGCACATTGTTTTCATTGAAATAAAATGTTACATATAACTTGAATTGTTTGTGGTAATGAAGCTGA
Source organism: Dreissena polymorpha (assembly GCF_020536995.1). Lineage (NCBI taxonomy): Eukaryota > Metazoa > Mollusca > Bivalvia > Myida > Dreissenidae > Dreissena > Dreissena polymorpha. The sequence goes on from NC_068360.1 coordinate 33,810,019, forward strand.
TGATTTTTTGTACTTGTAAAATTGTGTCTATGCATATACTTTTTGTGTAATTTTCTGAAAAATAGTTTTCAAAAAAACCTTAAGTGGGTTGTGAGTGTAAATAATATAGACTTCATTTGTTAATAATAGGTATTAAAATTGACCATGTGTGAAAATGGTTTACAGTATTGTCTTGTCACATTGCTGTGAGATGTTTTGAATTGAACTGTGCGCTTTTTAAACAGACCACATTTTGAGCTTTTTAATCAGGCTTTAAAGAATGTTTTATGATGACCTTTTTTGTCCTGCTCTCATGTGTTTATACTATAAATGTTTGACTTTGATTTTGTTGGAGGATTTTTGTGTTGTAGTGTTGTGCTTAAGGTGCTTTTGTTTTGTTTTTCATGCTTCTGTTAGCTTCGTATGTACATCATGGTGAAATAAAGACTAGACTGTTTTGTGTAAATCATGGTGAAATAAAGAATAAATCATTTTGCTTACATCAATCATGGTGAAATAAAGAATAAACTGTTCCATGTAAATCATGGTGAAATAAAGAATGAACCGTTACGTGTAGGTACCGTACTAAAATTATACCCCATTACTGTTTCCCTGTATTTGACGAGTTATTGTTGCAAACACATCTTTTTAGACTTCTTTTTGTAATGTCAGCTATGTTTTGACCATGGTAATTTTTCTCTGTATATGAGAATAACTTATCATATTTTGTAAACAGACTTAAAAAAACAACACTATATTATAGCACAATATAAATTATGGTTTACATACTTTATTTTGCTTTTTTTTCAGAAAATTAAAGAATTTGTGTGATTAAGGCATGTATTGAATTTTTGGAATACCAAAAAAAAAGAAGAAATATTCAGTGTACCATATCTTTGTATTTATAATAGTGTATTTATATAATAAAAGAACAATGTATAGGTGTAAATTTATATACAATTTTACCGGTTAACAAAACCTTGCATACAAGTGTGTATATGATATCAATATTAATAATAAATGTATTCAGTAAAATGATGACTATCTGTAATAAATAAAATGGATGATGTATGTTTGTGTCTTTTGTGCGATAATATATCACCTAAGTTTGCAGGTACCAGTAAGAAACGATTCTTCAGGCATTTGGTTGAATTGCCCATTTGTAAGTTTTCAATTTTAAGACGCAATTAAGCTCTCACAGACCATATGGAAACCTGGGCCAATTTCATGAGTAATAGAAAAGCTAGAGTGTTCTCTGTTTATATTGCAATCAAGTGTGCAAATATAATGTTATTTACTAAAAATAACATTTAACATTGATATTGGATGGATACTTGTTGATTTCTGAGTATGATCAAATTTTATTTCATGGGTGGTTGAAGAAAAACTTTAATTTCACCAGTTGCTACACATACCTGTAATTTTTCTATAGCCACAAATGAAATAAATATGTTATCATTCACCAAAAGCAACAATTTAAAAATATGCATTTTTTGCAAACATTGCTTAAATGTCCTGTATATGATAATGCCATAATGACTGTAAAATATGTGCTTAACAACATCTTAAATTAGAATGATGAGAAGAGTGTAATAATCTGTGCTTATGATTGGATTTTAGGAAACACGTGTTTTTGAATATTCTATGCACATTCTCTTTTGACAGTAAAATTAATCTGACAAGGTTGGATCGCTATAGATATTGGAAAAACTTTCTGTCACCCAATAAAATGCTATATTCCATTGAAAAGCATATAAAAAATCGGATAATAACAACAAATTAAATTTCATGTTGGTTCATTTTAGCCTGATCAAAAACTGGACTTTTGGCCTAGCCAATACCGGTAATCCTCAAAAAAGTTGAGAAATTAGAGACTAAAGTCATGTCATCCTGATAATACTCACTGGTCCTTATAGTTGGTGCACTCAGTTTTAATTGTTGATCCTTATGTATTACATGGTGCACGTTCATCTCTAATACATGTATCAGTTGTTTATTTAGTTATAAGATTGTATATTTATAGTAATGCTTTTCACACTTATCTTTATATTATATTTACACTGGCAATAATGACCTCATAATGTAGCCCAGGGTGGAAGAATGAAGCAAACAGCTCTACATCAGCCCTTAACCCCTTTACCACTTAGATACGTATTTTGACGCATTTGTAGTCCCTTAGAAAGTTCAATTTAATTAATGACCTTTCTTACTAGATTCATGTTTTAAAGGCTTCATTTCCAACCCCTAGATACTGGTGAGCAGGCTGTTCTGGGTTTTTGCTGTTTGCACATGGCCATTTTCACTTTGCTTCTGAGTGGGAAAGGGTTAACATAGCAATTAACAGGAATTGTAAGTTATTCACATTTAATCTTGCAATGAAACAAAAAATCATACAAATATATTATATAATCATTCAACAGTATTAAGAAGATGCTAAAAAATCAGACTTTTTTGATAATCAGATATTGTGAATCAATATATCAGTGGGTACTCGGGATGCATTTGCCAACAAAAATCACATTATATGGATTCTAAAGACTGGGACTTAAAACTTGTATTTACAATTGCACTTTTATAACTTGTATATAAAACAGTACAACTTTTATAACTTGTATATCCAACGGTACAACTTTGTGCTCTGCTTTATTTTTTTTTATTCACAATTTTGGAACTACAAAAATCATAAAACATAACAGTGAAACCAGAATATGGCATGCAGTGAGCATACTACATAGTTTACCATGTATAAATGATTTATTAGTCAGAACTTGAAACTAGTAAATATTTACTTTTTTGTTCTTCATTATCAGATAATTCACAGTTACTATGAATACTGTCAAAAAGTCAAACAAATGTTATAAGCATAAAGGTATATTTTTTCAATGAATTTCCTCCAGTACAGAAGGAAAAAGTAAAGATAATGATTAAAGCTTTATTACCTTAAATCAAAATGCTAAATGCAAAATGTTAGTAATTGCAGTCATAAAAAAATAATACAACTTACACAAAACATACAATTTCACACAAAAATTCTAATTATAAACAAATTGATGAAAAAGTCTAACGAAATAAAAAATATCACAGTTATGCGGTTGTTCAATAGACGAGTTAACGATGGAAATCCGAAAATCATGTTCTGGGTAAGCCACAAAACCGTTGGAAACCAGTTTAGGCCATACCGTCTGCAATATTTAAAAACAATTCATCCTAAATATGTCTTGATTCAACATGACCAGCCTTGCTCTGGCAAAATGGGGCTTACGACATGTGCATAAAAAAATCCAATATTAGCCTGTGCAGTCCACACATGCCAATCAGCCTGTGCAGTCTACACAGGCTAATCATGGATGACACTACTTTAATGAAATTTTTGTTGGATGAAGTCTCCTAACCCAAATCCAGTTTTAGCAATATAAGTGTTGTCCCAGATTATTCTGTGTGGACTGCATAGGCTACTCTGGGATGACACTGCCCATATACATTAAGCCCAGCCAATCTGGGATGACACTGCCCATATACATTAAGCCCAGCTAATCTGGGATGACACTGCCCATATACATTAAGCCCAGCCAATCTGGGATGACACTGCCCATATACATTAAGCCCAGCCAATCTGGGACGACACTGCCCATATACCTTAAGCCCAGCTAATCTGGGATGACACTGCCCATATACCTTAAGCCCAGCCAATCTGGGATGACACTGCCCATATACATTGAGCCTAGCTAATCTGGGATGACACTGCCCATATACCTTAAGCCCAGCTAATCTGGGATGACACTGCCCATATACATTAAGCCCAGCTAATCTGGGATGACACTGCCGATATACATTAAGCCCAGCCAATCTGGGATGACACTGCCCATATACATTAAGCCCAGCTAATCTGGGATGACACTGCCCATATACATTAAGCGCAGCTAATCTGGGATGACACTGCCCATATACATTAAGCCCAGCCAATCTGGGATGACACTGCCCATATACATTAAGCCCAGCTAATCTGGGATGACACTGCCCATATACATTAAGCCCAGCCAATCTGGGATGACACTGCCCATATACATTAAGCCCAGCTTTCCCAGAGTAAGTCTCACATGACTGTGTCTTTAAAATAATGGAGCCTTTGTATGCCTTAAGAGCTAAAAGCGATGGAAAACCAAAAACAAAGGTCTGTGTTGTCCACAGGAATGTGCTAAACATGGCAAAGCCCTTCTTCCTGAAAGAAATTTAAGCAGACAGTTCATCTACTAATTGCACATTGAAATCATTAATTTTGCTACAGATGAAAGAAAATTGTATTTAACCCTTTACCCCTTAGATATGTATTTTTATGTATTTGTAGTCCGTTAGAAAGTTATATTTGATTAAAAACCTTTCTTACCATATTCAAGTTTTAAAGGCATCATTAATAACCCCTAGATACTGATGAGCAGCGAACAGTATAAAACCTGAACAGACTGCGAGTTACTTGCAGGCTGTTCTAGTTAATTGCTGTTTGCACATAGCCATTTTCACTTTGCTTCTGAGTGGGCAAGGGTTAATTTATCCAATCAGCAACACAAATAAAGACCATTTGCTGCTGCCACCGAAAGAAAACACTAAAACAGTAAAGCTGTATCGATACTATTAACTTTATTAAAATAGTAAGAATTAGTGCTAAATGTACAGAACCTTCATTTCCACTTTTTTTTAATCATGTTTTTCATAAATGTTGTATTTTAAACAGCAAACAACCAGCAGATCGAAGACAATCAATGTTCCTGGTATGGCTTTAGTCAACAACAAACTGTAAAAAAAAATCATACTTGCCAGCAGGAAATTTCATGTTTGGTTTTTTAATTTGACATTATCAAGGACATGTAAATTTGTTGATTTCTGATTCTGGCAAGAAAACAAGAAATTTGCGTAGATAATTATATGATGTGATTGGATATGTGAGGAGAGGCAGTCTCTTTCCATGGGTGGGCCCTGTTTACTACATGCCAATTAAGTAGTCAATTGTGATAAGATGATAGTAAGTAGCCCTGTTAATTGCATGCAATTAAGTAGGACACATGTCATGGCCTTGTTTATAACATTGATTGTCTTCCATCTGCTGCTGGTTGTTTGCTGTTTAAAATACAACATTTCTGAAAAACATGATAAAAAAAGTGGACATGTCCCTTTAAAGTCATGAAGACCCAAACCCCAAGTTTTCCGTCATTGATTGTACAAGATTATTAGGTTGTATTGCAATGAAACGCATTTGTTAAATTCCATGTATTAAACATTTGTTTTAACAAGAATCGCTGCCAAACTACAATTTTATTTCTTATCAATAAATTTTTTTTAAGAAGCTAACTCTACAAATTTCACATGGTTAAGACATTTAAAAAGGAGACTTTTGCATTGTAATTCATATACAATGTATTCGAATTATAAATAACAACTATTATTATATACAGAATGTCAATATACTATTTAGTTAAGATTTGCATGCTATGTCATTATTTAAATTACTTAATGAACTATAATTATTATTATTTAAAGATATTGTTGTTACAAGAATTCATGTGCTGGTGTATCTTGGCATTGTAATTTCGAAACAAAGAAAACATGAAACGCAGCTTGTCTTCGTGTTAATATATTCCTGTAGGCTTAAATTTGGGGCTGAATTTCCCTTGTGTGTGGGGGGGGGGGGGAGGGGCCGGATGTCAAAGTTTATGAGGTCTCTCCGCGTCTGAAGCTGTAAGTCTTTTGTGAGGACCTGAGTGCACTCATCCCTAACTAGCTTTATGGACTCCCAAAAAATAGGTTGAATTTTTAATTCAATCTGCAAATTTCAGTTGAAACAATTTTCAATTTTGGTGTGGTCTTTTATTGTGAGGGGAAGCTGGAGTACCCGGAAGAAACCCCTCTTGTCCGGTACGGTGACCACCAACCTAACTTGTATGCCTCCGGGAATGTGGATTGAACTTTGGTTGCCTCAGTGAAAAGCATGTCAATAACCCTTAGAAAAAATATAGATTGTTCCCCAAATTGAGCCCCATAATTCTCCTCAGAAATCTATGACCAATCTTGGCTTAATTTTGTATAATAAAATGTGTAGGTACATAAAATAAACTTCAAGGGGAATCTGGCCTAACATATTTAAGATGTTGAATCTACAAAATAATAGCATGGCTTTGATAAAAAACACATATTTATCAAAAGATAAACTTGAAAATGACTATTGATAAAACAATTTTAGTCCTCTTAAAACTTATGTATGCTTTATGAACTATTAATACCTCGATCTTAGCCTTCTGTGTCTGCGGAAATATGTATGACGCAGTTCATTTCAATTGCATACATAATGGAAAGATCATGCAATAATCTTATTTATATGTGTAATACTATGCTTGCATTATGATTATATAAAAAACTACATATAACCATGTGAAATGCCTAACATGATCCAACTCATAGAAAACCCAACAAAATTAATTGTTGAAAAATGTATTCAATCGGCTGCCGATCGGGCTGACTCAGATTCTACCTTGGACTTTAAGCTCTGCAAAAAACGGGGCATAATCAATGTGCGTAAATTGTCGTCCCAGGTTAGCATGTGCAGTCCGCATAGCCGAGTCAGGGACGACGCTTTCCGCCAGAACAGAATTGTCGCTGAGAAGAGACTTTTTTTGTAACGAAACATACCATAGAAGCGGAAAGTGTCGTCCCTGATTGACCTGTGCACACAACGCTCAGTCCATACACGGACTACACATGCTAATATGGGGCGACACTAAGAAACTAAATGACCCGCGTCCAAATTGCACAAACCGGATCTTATGCCATATGCCACCAGCGTAGCTCCGGCCTAGCCTGCGCACCCGCTAATGACACCATGTATTTGCATTTTGAAGTGTATTAGGTCCTTCCGCGCCCAAGGCTGCGTGATGTAAGGACCCGGAGTGTGTTCATGTGTAATACACGTACACAGCTATCAATACCGATGGCTATTATGTACAATATATCTAGTTATGGCTATTATTTACATTACATGTACTATATTCTATACACAGTGTAAATAGTATAATATTTATAAATATGTTATACGGTTTTAAAGTTAATCTAATGGCTTCGATCATTAATGACAATACTAATTTAACAAATGGTTTTATTGTGTGTTTTTTATTTGGTTTGTGCTGTATTCCGCACCGAATACGCAGGCAAGCTTCTGATGTTATATCTAGTTTACTCATGGAAGCAAGAGTGTATCGCGACAGAAGAACACACACTCACTAGAAGACGTGAACAATGTTTAATTTGAACGTTTCGCGCGACGTAACTCTGTGCTATAGCGCGAAATGAAACAACGCAAGCAACATCCATTCGATTGACTGTTAGTCGACTTCGGAAAACGTTTCAAACCGGAAGTACGTACGATACACGTGCAATGATGTTCTGGAGTGCTTCTGACGCGCGGACGCGAAATCTGAGTGCGAGAAATCGTTCCAAATTACAAACGTAATTACGACCGTACATTTCGCGCGTGCGTGGCTAAACGTGGGGCGAATATAGTGGCTTTGATGTAATGCTTTCCAGGAATGACGACGGTATCGCTTCTCGGCCTTTTTGCTAAGATCAAAGTGTAGTATCTGTTCTTATCAGCTTAATATCTGATACGTTCCCCATTGGGGGACCTCGATATTAAACTGCAGTACCTCCGGGATCGGCCCACTTAACCAAAACCAATAATAAACCACTGAACGTTACAGACAGCGCGCCGAGCGTTGAGTCAGGCAGGAACAGCAGGAACAGCGGTTTCCTCCGGACACGTGGTAATCCGCTTGCGGGCAGCCGATGAAACAAACACGCACCGTTGATTCGCTCGTGTGACCGACCGTTGTAGCAGGTAGGCACTCCTATCGCGTATCGCGTTCGTTCATAAAAAAAATCACGTAACGAAATGTCGAGTATTGTGTGAACGTTTTCTGCAGAAAATGTTTGGCAGTACAATGTGACCAAAGCAAAAGAGAAATACGTTCTTCCGCGCCCGAGGCTGCGTTAGGTAAGGATCCGGAGTGTGTTCCGGCATTCTTGTGTAATACTCTGTTTTAGACTGACGAAAGTTGGAACGAAGTATTATCGCAAATCTGCTGGTTGGTTAAAACTGGAAGATAGTCAATTTCAGCGCGGTTTTGTGCAGTGGGGAAAAAAACCGGGACGAACCTCACATACGAACGAGCTCACATACGTACGTACGCCGGAAGCTCGGATTGAACCCGCCTTCGTGATGAGCGCGTATACTAACCACTGCGCTAACCAGACAGTCACTGTAAAGTAAGGTAAATGAGTACACTGACCCTATATGCATGCATTTTTACAATCGGTGCACTACACGAATATAAATGGATATAATGACTGAACACGCCTCATAATTGATGACAACGGCTCAAAACGACTGATTATCTCTCATTGCAACTGATCACGCCTTATTATGACTGAAAACGCCGCATAATGACTGATCATGCCTCATAATAAATGACAACGCCTCATAACGACTGACCACGTACTATAGAGACTGACAGCGCCTAATAATGACTGACAACGTGTTATAGCGACTGACAACGTCTAATACTGGTTGACAGCGTGTTACAAAGACTGACAGCGCCGAATAATGACTGACAACATATTATAGCGACTGACAATGTCTTAATATGGCTGACCACGTATTATAGCGACTGACAATGCCTTATAATGATTGACCACGTTTTATAGCGACTGACAACGCATAATAATGGCTGACATCGTGTCATAGCAATTGACAACGCTTAATAATGGCTGAAACACGTATTAAAGCGACTGACAACGCCTAATAATGGCTGACCACGTATTATAGCGATTGACAACGCTTAAAATTGGCTGACAACGTGTCAAAGCGACTGACGCTAACGATTGACAACGTGTAAGAGCGACTGAAAACGCCTTATAATGGCTGACAACGTCTCACGATGAATGGCAACGCTTCATAACGACTGTCAACGCTAATAATTGCATTTTAAAATTTATGAGGTCCTTCCGCGCCCGAGACTGCGTTATGTAAGGCCCCGGAGCGTGTCCCAGCATTCATTCGTAATTCACTGTTTAGAGTGACGAAAGTTGGAACGAATTTTGAAGTATTATCTGAAAGTTATTACTGAAAGATAGTCAATTTTTGCGCGGTCTTGTGCGGTGTGGGCAAAACCCGTGGGAAACCTCACTTGTGCGCTATGGTGATCACCTTCAAAGCTAACGTACGTACGTACGTACCCGCCTTGGTGGTGAGCGCGTATAGTCACCACTGAGCTAACTAATAATGGCTGACAACGTGTTATAGTGTCATAACGACTGTCGACGCTTCATAATCACTGATAACGCCTGATAATAACGGACCACGTCTGATAGCGACTGATCACGCCATATAATGACTGAAAACCGCTTTATTATGACTTACCACACTTCAATTAGTAATTGGTAATAGTTGTTGATTTATTTATGTTTTTAATGGTACGGACTATCGCTGTTTGATCCTGTAATGAATGCTATTGAAACAGTTCTGCATTATCAAGACACGTATAAAAAATATTTAAGAAACATAAAGACCCGCGTCATGCAAAAATGCGTCTGTGATTGAACCCTGATCGCCTTGGTGAGAAGCGCGTGTACCAATAACTGCGCTTAAAGGACATGCATATGCTTAGCCTTGTTTTCACAGAGCGAAGCTCGTTTTTTTTCTCATTCAAATGCATTGTGCTGATGCAGAACTTAATTTATCTGATGTCGCGAGTATCTCTCGGAGTAGGTGTGCCACAGCGACGAAACTTGGCAGACTTGTGTGCCCCGATGGGTCACGCATGCGCCAAGTTCTATATGGCGTCTCAGTGCCATCGCTTCCGGTGAAAGTGTCGCCGAAGGTACGCTAACTGGCCCGTATTTGTCCCGTTACCCCATAATAGCAGCCTCAAGTCGCGATAATCTCTCGGAGTAGGTGTGCCACAGCGACGAAACTTGGCAGACTTGTATGCCCCGATGGGTCACGCATGCGCCAAGTTCAATATGGCGTCTTAGCGCCATCGCTTCCGGTGAAAGTGTCTCCGAAGGTACGCTAACTGGCCCGTATTGGCCCCGTTACCCCATAATAGGAGCCTTAAGTCGCGAGTATCTCTCGGAGTAGGTGTGCCACAGCGACACAACTTGGCAGACTTGTGTGCCCCGATGGGTCACGCATGCGCCAAGTTCAATATGGCGTCTCAGTGCCATCGCTTCGGGTGAAAGTGTCGCCGAAGGTACGCTAACAGGCCCGTATTGGCCCCGTTACCCCATAATAGGAGCCTGAAGTCGCGATTATCTCTCGGATTAGGTGTGCCACAGCGACAAAACTTGGCAGACTTGTGTGCCCCGATGGGTCACGCATGCGGTAAGTTCAATATGGCGTCTCAGTGCCATCGCTTCGGGTGAAAGTGTCGCCGAAGGTACGCTAACTGGCCCGTATTGGCCCCGTTACCCCATAATAGGAGCCTGAAGTCGCGATTATCTCTCGGAGTAGGTGTTCCACAGCGACGAAACTTGGCAGACTTGTGTGCCCCGATGGGTCACGCATGCGCCAAGTTCAATATGGCGTCTCAGTGCCATCGCTTCCGGTCAAAGTGTCGGCGAAGGTACGCTAACTGGCCCGTATTGGCCACGCATGCGCCAAGTTCAATATGGCGTCTTAGCGCCATCGCTTCCGGTGAAAGTGTCTCCGAAGGTACGCTAACTGGCCCGTATTGGCCCCGTTACCCCATAATAGGAGCCTTAAGTCGCGAGTATCTCTCGGAGTAGGTGTGCCACAGCGACACAACTTGGCAGACTTGTGTGCCCCGATGGGTCACGCATGCGCCAAGTTCAATATGGCGTCTCAGTGCCATCGCTTCGGGTGAAAGTGTCGCCGAAGGTACGCTAACAGGCCCGTATTGGCCCCGTTACCCCATAATAGGAGCCTGAAGTCGCGATTATCTCTCGGATTAGGTGTGCCACAGCGACGAAACTTGGCAGACTTGTGTGCCCCGATGGGTCACGCATGCGCCAAGTTCAATATAGCGTCTCAGTGCCATCGCTTCCGGTGAAAGTGTCGCCAAAGGTATGCTAACTGGCCCGTATTGGCCTCGTTACCCCATAATAGGAGCCTGAAGTCGCGATTATCTCTCGGAGTAGGTGAGCCAAAGCGACGAAACTTGGCAGACTTGTGTGCCCCGATGGGTCACGAATGCGCCAAGTTCAATATGGCGTCTCAGTGCCATCGCTTCCGGTGAAAGTGTCGCCGAAGGTACGCTAACTGGCCCGTATTGGCACCGTTATCCCATAATAGGAGCCTGAAGTCGCGATTATCTCTCGGAGTATGTGAGCCACAGCGACGAAACTTGGCAGACTTGTGCCCCGATGGGTCACGCATGCGCCAAGCTCAATATGGCGTCTCAGTGCCATTGTTACCGGTGAAAGTGTCACCGAAGGTACGCTAGCTGGCCCGTGTTGGCCCCGTTACCCCATAATAGGAACCTGAAGTCGCTATTATCTCTCGGAGTAGATCTGCCACAGCGACGAAACTTGGCAGACTTGTGTGCCCCGATTGGTCACGCAGGCACCAAGTTCAATATGGCGTCTCAGTGCCATCGCTTCCGTTGAAAGTGTCGCCGAAGGTACGCTAACTGGCCCGTATTGGCCCCGTTACCCCATTATAGGAGCCTGCAGTCGCGATAATCTCTCGGAGTAGGTGTGCCACAGCGACGAAACTTGGCAGACTTGTGTGCCCCGATGGGTCACGCATGCGCCATGTTGAATATGGCGTCTCAGTGCCATCGCTTCCGGTGAAAGTGTCGCCGAAGGTACGCTAACTGGCCCGTTTTGGCCCCGTTACCCCATAATAGGAGCCTGAAGTCGCGATTATCTCTCGGAGTAGGTGAGCCACAGCGACGAAACTTGGCAGACTTGTGTTCCCCGATGGGTCACGCATGCGCCAAGTTCAATATGGCGTCTCAGTGCCATCGCTTTGGGTGAAAGTGTCGCCGAAGTTACGCTAACTGGCCCGTATTTGTCCCGTTACCCCATAATAGGAGCCTGAAGTCGCGAGTCTCTCTCGGAGTAGGTGTGCCACAGCGACGAAACTTGGCAGACTTGTGTGCCCCGATGGGTCACGCATGCGCCAAGTTCAATATGGCGTCTCAGCGCCATCGCTTCGGGTGAAAGTGTCGCCGAAGGTACGCTAACTGGCCCGTATTGGCCCCGTTACCCCCTAATATGAGCCTGAAGTCGCGAGTATCTCTCGGAGTAGGTGTGCCACAGCGACAAAACTTGGCAGACTTGTGTGCCCCGATGGGTCACGCATGCGGTAAGTTCAATATGGCGTCTCAGTGCCATCGCTTCGGGTGAAAGTGTCGCCGAAGGTACGCTAACTGGCCCGTATTGGCCCCGTTACCCCATAATAGGAGCCTGAAGTCGCGATTATCTCTCGGAGTAGGTGTTCCACAGCGACGAAACTTGGCAGACTTGTGTGCCCCGATGGGTCACGCATGCGCCAAGTTCAATATGGCGTCTCAGTGCCATCGCTTCCGGTCAAAGTGTCGGCGAAGGTACGCTAACTGGCCCGTATTGGCCTCGTTACCCCATAATAGGAGCCTGAAGTCGCGACTATCTCTCGGAGTAGGTGAGCCAAAGCGACGAAACTTGGCAGACTTGTGTGCCCCGATGGGTCACGAATGCGCCAAGTTCAATATGGCGTCTCAGTGCCATCGCTTCCGGTGAAAGTGTCGCCGAAGGTAGGCTAACTGGCCCGTATTGGCCCCGTTACCCCATAATAGGAGCCTGAAGTCGCGATTATCTCTCGAAGTATGTGAGCCACAGCGACGAAACTTGGCAGACTTGTGTGCCCCGATGGGTCACGCATGCGCCAAGTTCAATATGGCGTCTCAGTGCCATCGTTTCCGGTGAAAGTGTCACCGAAGGTACGCTAACTGGCCCGTGTTGGCCCCGTTACCCCATAATAGAAACATGAAGTCGCTATTATCTCTCGGAGAAGTTGTGCCACAGCGACGAAACTTGGCAGACTTGTGTGCCCCGATGGGTCACGCATGCGCCAAGCTCAATAAGGCGTCTCATTGCCATCGTTTCCGGTGAAAGTGTCACCGAAGGTACGCTTACTGGCCCGTATTGGCCCGGTTACCCCATAATAGGAACCTGAAGTCGCTCTTATCTCTCGGAGAAGTTGTGCCACATCGACGAAACTTGGCAGACTTGTGTGCCCCGATGGGTCACGCATGCGCCAAGTTCAATATGGCGTCTCAATGCCATCGCTTGCGGTGAAAGTTTCGCCGAAGGTACGCAAAATGGCCCGTATTGGCCCCGTTACCCCATAATAGGAGCCTGAAGTCGCGATTATCTCTCGGAGTAGGTGTGCCACAGCGACGAAACTTGGCAGACTTGTGTGCCCGAATAGGCCACGCATACGCCAAGTTCAATATGGCGTCTCAGTGCCATCGCTTCCGGTGAAAGTGTCGCCGAAGGTACGCTAAATGGGCCCGTATTGGGCACCGTTACCCCATAATAGGAGCCGAAGTCGCGATTATCTCTTGGAGTAGGTG